>NC_034598.1:1325161-1334180 GCF_900095145.1 Mus pahari | reverse complement strand
AAAGTGACTGAAATAAGGAGACAAGTATAGAACTGGAAATTAATGCTCAAGTATAAGCANAGTATTTTGATGCAGCCAATTGCAGAAAACCAAAATAGAAGGGTTTGTGTCTATGTAAGACAAACACTTTTAAAGTTGCATATAAATTATATACCATGACAGTTGTACAAAGAATAACATTGTTAATCAATAAGGACTGTTGGATATATAACTGTAGTTCAAGGAGAATATAACAAAATGGAATGAAGGAATGTCATAATGTTCTGATGCAACACATTTCTTTTAGTTTGCTGTCTGTTGTGATAAACACCATGATCAAAAGCCACTTGGGGTTGAAATTGTCTATTTGGTGTACAGGTTATAGCCCATCCCTTAGGAACACCAAAGCAGAGGCTCAAGAAGAAATCTGGAGGCAGGAGCTAAACCAGAGAATGTAGAGGAACACTGTTTATTGGCTGCTTTCCTCTGGCTTTCTCAGATACTTTTTTCATAGAGCTTAGGTTCACCTGCTTAAGGGTCTCACATCCCACAGTGGGCTAGGCTTTCCTCCATCAATCAACACTTGAGAAAATTCCCCACGTCATTCCTACAGGACAGTCTGCTGAAGAAAATTCCTCAACTGAGGATTCTTCTTCTCAGATGACTCTATTTGTATCAAGTTGACAAGAAACTAATGGGAATAACATTATTCATTTGTTTGTAGTGATTTTGCTATAAATAAAACAACTGAATTGTCAGTTATATAAACATATGGTTTATAAAATTCAATACAATGAACAGTGTTTGATAATGATAATAAATAAGTGTTATCCCATGGCAAATTCATCCATCTCCTGTTTACAGTGTCTTCATTGTATCATTTTCTTTCATGTGCTTGCTACATTCAACATAACCAGAGTAGCAATGGGCCCATATGATATTTACTTCATAAAGCCCAAGTGTGTTTTATGGCTGATTTCTCAAAATATATTCTCATTATTAAATGATGCATAATAACAAATCTAATATGATGATTATTGCCTATTATTTTGGAAATCGCTTTATATTTATAGTATAAATTTTGCATGATTATTCAACACCATTTGAAATGAGACATCTGAGCAGATAGAAACTGAACCTNNAATGTGAAATAATTTGGTAGGAAAAAGAAAAAGAGAAAAAGCTAGTAATGAACAAAGCCAGATGNCAAATCCAGATCTTCAAATGCAGTTCTACTTAAATTCAGTTAGACACATTTTGATGAGTCTTTCCATGCTCTGTGAATGAAATTAATCTAAGGGGGTAGTAACAAGGTACCATACCTTAATGTGTTTATCCACATTAACTAAGATAACCCAACTATATTGTACATATTAATGGATCCACACTGCACTTCACATTCTATACCACCAAGTTTCTTTGATAGGACCTAGGAAATTTGTANTTGATATTGACATCATGCAAGTTGCAGAAATATTCAAGCCAATTAAATATTGCTATGGGAATATAAAAATATGTTTTACTGTTGGTATTGTTTAATCTGCTTGAAGACTACACCTCTCAAGACCCCTAAGAGACAAAAAATGAAGGAAATAGCAGCTGTTTTCTGGTTAGCTCAACCAAAATTTAGATTTTCCCCCTCAGTATCAGTAGGTAAGCACAGAACAAAAGCAAGAAAACATNTACACACACCAATATCAAATAATCTACATATCTGTCTGGATACATATACACTTACTTTAAAGAAGGAAGTTTGCTTGACTCAGCTAACTCAACTTATAGACTCTCAAAAATATACTAACACACACACACACACACACACACACACACACACACACACACACACACACACACACACACACGTGCACACACACCAGGATAATTACTCTCCAAATAAAGATAATAATGAGTCCATAATTCTACCTAATGTAAGTATTTCATATATAACCAGAACTCACAGGCCTCTTTCCAAAAAATGTAGTAAAGTCTTTGAANAATCTTTATTCTTCTCTTTTATATCTCATAAATGAAGCCCTACTATACAAAATTAACACCATTTAGATATTGCAAAACAATGATAACATATTATATATCAAACAAGAAATGAAAGAAAGGTATTGGATCTGTCTTTGTACACACACAAACATTTCTAACAAAATAAGGAAGATATAATTTCTTTAACTGTTCATAGTTGGAATTTATAATTTCCTCAGCTACCCAGACTATATTACCTTTGCATCCATAACTCTCTAGACTCATTGTGAGCATCTGGTGAAGTGACACATCCCACATAGTCCAGCACAGTCATTGTCTCAGAAAACTTAACCTTTTTACTATTTTACTATCAATGGTCTGTGAGATTGTAAAACAAAAATAGCAGTATAACATTGTAAAGTCTNTTTTTATCCACTGCAATCCTAAAGATTTCTCTGTAGGTTATCCTGTGAGTTAATGTGGGAGAGAACAGGGAGAAGGATAAATGTGAATAATTTTACCATATTAAAAATATAAAGTGTCAACTCATTGCTTGACTTTTTAATCCATTACCCAGCACAGCTTTTTTTTTTTTTTTTTTTTTTACTTCTTTCTGAGTTAATCTTCTTTGCTTCAGAGTTAATAGCCATGTTCATTTAGTATCAAATCTCCAAGAACACATTATATGGGTCATCTTTGTATGCTTTGAAGAACTAAACCTTCCTGAACTGTAAGTCAATTTTGATTTCTCAATATCTATGCAAAACAGTTTCTAAATACTAATAATGTAGAAAATGAAACATAATCATTTGTAATTTTTTATGAGTGAGAGAATGAATGGAAATTTAAATCGATACAAGTATTTCAGTCTCATATATGTGATTGCCTTATAATTAACAAAACTATTTTCCAGTTAATAGAATAATCATTAGTAGCATATAATTTAATAATGCAAAGATGTCACTTTTTTGACCTATAAACAAAACAATCCACTGTATATGTAGTGAATATATGGAAACCAACGGTAGCTGTATGAGGGGTCTGTAGTTGCTTGTTTAGGACACAGAACAAACACATTGGCAGAATTTTATAGAAACAACAATAGACACATAAATCAGTGATTTGTTTCCTGCCTGAAATTGTGTCAGATGATAGAAAATACCAAAATCCCATAGTGGATGTCACTTGATTTAGAAGAGGGTGTATAATTTATCACTTCCTATGGAGTGTTTTTTTTTTATGAGGAAACCAAAACTTCCTGTTGCAGGGTCATCAGAGTCATCTTTTGGAGTAACTCCCTCTCTGGCACAGTCCAGAATGGTTACCATCTCTCATTTCTGAATCATCAAGGGGCCATCCTGACATTTTCTATTATTGTCATTGTATCAACTTTCATTATATCCATTCAATTATTGTACAGTAGAAGATGTTTTATTAATGAGTGTGCAAATTATTGTGGCAAAAATGTCCTGCTTGATAAGGCCATCATGGTAAATTGAGGGGAAAAATTAACTCAGATTCCAAGGCTAACATAAGAAAAAAGCCAGTGTTTCATGTCTCCTTGTCATAGAGCACCCCCAGCTGTAATTACCACCACTGCTAGTAATCACCAGAAACTGACACTGGGAACATGGTGGTTTAACAATCCTCCTGTTCATTGCTGTGACATTGTCCTTTGGAATGTGTGTAGTCTTTGCAGATGGACTCCAGGTCTCTTCTTGTAAAGCCTGCTGGCTTTTCTCTTCATTGCTTCAGTTAAAGTGATCAGTGTTGCATTTGTTATTACAGCGTCAATGCTTTAGATGATGAAAATCTTATATAATTTTAATATTCAAACAAGTAAAATGGAAACTTTATAACTGAAAAGCCTAGAGTAAGAAAAATATATGATGTGATGAATTTTTGAGCTAAAAGATTCTGCTCAAGGCAAAATTGGAGAAATATTCAAAGCTTATATACAATTGTCATTAAGCATTCAAATTGCTATAAGTTCAAATGAAACAATTCTGGTGAAAATCATGTTATTTCATATAAACATATGAACATGTTATAAATATTAGAGACAGATATCCAATATTAATTAAATATAGTATACCCTATTTCCAATATCTTAGCCTTAGAATGTTAACGATAAAAACAATCATTTTACATTTCTTTTTATATCCAAAGACAAACCTATACTTTAAATTCATATACAGTGATAATTAAACACTTTATATTAATATAAGAGCAAAAAGTGGGCCTAAAGAATGGTAATACTAATTTAAACAGAGGTTGATCAAACCAATGTTGAAAATGCTAATCCACTCATACAGTCAAATCCATCACCTGCAATAATGTTCTTTCTCCATTGTAAACCAAGCACCAAATACAAAGAGACTAAAATGAAAATACAAATAATATTTAAAATTCTAAATGTAATAGCACAATGACTTGACCCTTTGGTTACTTGTTATCTACTATTTTAAAACAGGGTCACAATAATAAAAAGGGCTTTGATTTTAAAGGCTTTGCACATGCCAACTATTTAAATGCTGATATTATTTTAAAACTAATTCTCTCTGAAGTTCTATGCTGAATAAAAATATTAGCATTAAAAAATGACACACAAGAGATATAATTGAAACCAAATAGGCTCAATTATGTCTCTTCCGTGAACCCCAAACCTGAAATTCTCTTCAAATTACGTAGCCCAGAAGTAAGCATGCAGTAATGTTGGAAGACTGTCAGGGTGTAATCAGCTTAAGGTAATTGTCAACTTTCTAACAAATAAAATTGATGTCAATGGGACATAAAAAGCCTAAGAGAAATGAGGATAGCAAAGACATCCAGGAAAATATGAAGATCTTCTAAAGTGACTGCTGGTAGCAAAAACCACATATAGCTTCATGCATGATTAAAGCAGAGCATCTGTGAACAGGAATGTCCAACTCGGGATTCATCTGACAATTCTAGCTGAGGAACAGAACTATTGACTCTTGGTTCTGCCCTGAGGACATATTCATGAAATCAACTTCAAAACAGAAAATTCTGCCACTATATATGAATAAATTGGATGAAATAAAAGAAAACAAAGAGGAGGAAAAGGAGGAGGATGGGGAGGTGAAGGTTGAGGGAAGTTCTCAGGTCTCTTACAACTACAAAAGTTAAGGATGCCTGCTAGACTTATGTCACCTTTGCAATCTAATCATGTGTTCTTTCCTTTTTCCTCTTTTATTTCTCTTCCNCCCCCTCTCTCCCTCTCTCTCTCTCTCTCTCTCTCTCTCTCTCTCTCTCTCTCCCTCTTCCCCCCCCTCTCTCCCTCTCTCTCTCTCTCTCTCTCTCTCTCTCTCTCTCTCTCTTGCAGGGCAGTGGGGGTTGGGGGGAGCATAAAGGGAGAGCAGAAGAAAACCGGCATCTCACCAGAGATCCTGCCAGAGTTCAGGTGCTCTGGGAAGGCAGATGTGGGAGGACTGCTGCATGCTTTCCATGCGGCCCGGGTGGGTGTTTGGCTGTGGGAAGCCACTGGACCCAAGCTCATCAGAGGGTGAACAAGGGGCAGTCCTAGGTCTCTGGGCCTCATGGAAGCCAGAGGTAACAGGTTCTCAGTCTTGTGCATCCCACACTGGAAACCACAGAAGAGCTGAGAACAGAATGGAGGCCCAGGGCAGCTCAGTCAGTCCCAGGGCTGAAGGGAGGAGAGGGCAGGTGGGAGAGGGAGATGCAGTGTGGCCCTCACACAGGCAAGACTCCTTGGTCTGTCTATGGCTGGAGAGAAGGAAGGTCTTCTGGCAGGAGGTTAGACTCGGCCTTTTAGGGGAAAGCCTTTACCATCATTCAAGCATGGCAGGCCTTGATGAGCAGAGACAGTCTATGGTTTTAGAACTTTACTGTAGAAAGGCAGGGGGAAAGAAGGTAAAAAGAGAGAGGCCAGTCATGGCCACCTGGAGAGATGGGGAAAGGAAGAGAGAGAGAGAGGGCTAGAGAGGAGAGTAAGAAAGGTGAGAGCTAAAGAGAGTGAGAAGAGGCCAAGCCATCCCTTTTATAGTGGGCTGGGCTATAAGGTAACTGTGAGAGGAGCATACCTGGCTGTAGTCCAATAACTGTGGGGGTGGAATTTAGCCAGAATGCCAGAACCTTGGACATTGTCTGTGTGACTTATAGTCACAGAATCATGGAGTTGGAGACTCTGAGGTGTCAGGCACCTGACTCTAGGAACATTGCTCTCTTTTCTGTCCCTTGTAGAGATTTCTACTGGGTCACAGGAGCAAGCCTCATTCAACCAAAATAGGCTGTCTATCACAACCCCCCCTCTCCTCCCACCTTCCCTCCTTCCTCCCTTCCCACCTCCTTGTTTCTCTCTCTAGTTCTATTCCCTCAACTAGGACTAGGGCAATCCAGTCTACATTAATATTTATGAACAGGAGGAAAAATCTTTAAATGCATAGAAAATACATTCTATCTAGGGACTAAATAAATAAGTTTACTCAACTAGATAAATCCTGGTGCTGTACAGGTAATGGAACTTGATGTTTGTAAACAGAAATATAACCATTTAACTAATTTACTAACAGAATGATGAACCAAAACCAAAAACCAAAAAAAACAAACAAAAACAACAACAACAACAACAACAACAACAACAACAAAAAACATACATACACACACAATGACACCAGGTACTTAAGTCACAAATTCCACTTATCTATGTAGCAAGAAAAGGCATAACTCATCAGTAGCAAAAGAATCACTGTATTGGTTTTATTTTTGAGCAACGTGAGAACATTCATTGAGGAAGAATACAAAAAATATATCAGAGACATAATTATTTGTTTTACTGTACATAGAAATGTGAAACTTTTAAGTTATACACTGAAGATTTGTTCACAGTGTGTATGCTAACATCAATGCAAATGTTACAGGATTCAGTTTAAGAGGAAAAAAATCATGAGCCTGAATACCAAGAGTACCCTCTGGTTACTATTAAATACATTTGTCTTCTGATTGACCTAACTTCTAGTATAAATAGTCAAAATATTTTCAAGACAATGTGTGTTCTATGGCTCTTATAATGCCTTCTATAGTCAAAGAACAGCACTTTATATAATTTTAACGACTTGATTCAGTCAGTTAAAATTAGTTAATGGAAAGTTTTATACAGTAAATTAACATACAGCACACTTTGTATACCAATATACTTCACAGATTAAAACACAGGTACATGGAATGTTTTTGTTTTGTTTTATGTTTTATTTGTTTGTTTGTTTTTGCATCTGAACACTCTTCGAGATTTTGCACACTTTATATATGTTCTAAAAGTGAGCTAAGGTTACTGATTGGCTGGGAAATTTAAACTGTCAGAAGCAAAATTTGTATTTGTTGATTTAAAAATGATTCTTCACTGGCCATACTCTGAATATTTAAAAAGAAATGATTCTGTTACAATTAAGTAAGAAATATAATAAAATGTGTATTTATATATCATCCTCTATGTGAGAATTTAGGCAGCACTTCATTTATGGTATTCAGTCACCAAACTATCCCCCCTTAGTGAAAGCTTTGGAAATGTTTACACTATAAGAGATTTAAATAGCTGCTGGTTTGTTTTGTTTCTGTTTGTTTGTTTGTTTGTTACAGATTACATATCTCAGCAGATACGTCTACCCTAGGCAAAGATGTGTAAACTGTAGAAATGATGAAGACATAAGCTTTCTACTATATCAGACAAGACATTGCATCCAGAAAATCTCAACAATAAGATTTGAACAGTGACAGCATCAGTTGACATGCCAATAGGGATGGGGCAAATCTCACAAGTCCCCACTCTTAGATGAAATGCTCCAGGCAATTAACGACAGCTAAGAAATAGAGATGAATCTTCCCCAGAGGTGAGTCTGCTCATTGCTTCTCCAATACTAAGTGGTCAGCTTTAAACACATATACATGTGTGCAACACTAAATGGACTCAGTGGATCACATATGTGTATGTGTACGTGCATGCATGCATGCTTGCATGTATGTAACAGTAGTAATTAAAGAAAATAAGAGCTAAGAAATCCATGTCCATGGTCTATAGTGATATCCTCTAAAATCTGAGCACTGTCATGTACCACAGATGATTGGGAATTGGAAGACACCTTCAGAGGAAATAGGTAATCGAACTGGTTTTGCAAATAGTGACATAAAAACAATAAATGTTGGGAATAGTTTCTCCAGTAATATTGAGTTTCAAGTGATCATTAGGTGAAATTTCTTAAACAGAAAAACTAATAAATATACTATGGGATTCTTTTATTTTTCTTTAATTACATTTCAAATGCTATCCCGAAAGTTCCCTATACCCCACCCCCACCCCTGCTCCCCTACCCACCCACTCCCAGTACTTGGCCCAGGCCTTCCCTTGTGCTGGGTCATATAAAATTTGCAAGACCAAGGGGCCTCTCTTCCTAGTGATGGCTGATTAGGCAATCTTCTGCTACATATGCAGCTAGAGACACAAGCTCAGGTGGTACTGGTTAGTTCATATTGTTGTTCCACCTACAGGGTAGCAGCCCCCTTCAGCTCATTGGGTACTTTCTCTAGCTCCTCCATTGGGGACCCTCTGTTCCATCCAATAGCTGGCTGTGAGCATCCACTTCAGTATTTGCCAGGCTCTGGGATAGTCTCACAAGAGGCTGCTATATCAGGGTCCCTTCAGCAGAATCTTGCTGGTATGTGCATTAGTATCTAGGTTTGGTGGCTGATGATGGGATGGATTCCCAGATGTGGTAGTCTCTGGATAGTCCATCCTTTCATCTTAACTCTAAATTTTGTCTCTGTACCTGTATCCTTTCATGAGTATTTTGTTCCCTACTTCAAGGAGGAATGAAGTATCCACATGATTGGTCATCCTTCTTGCTTTTCTTGTGTTTTGCATAATGTATCTTGGGTATTCTAAGTTTCTGGGCTAATATCCGCTTATCAGTGAGTGCATATCTAATGACTTCTTTTGTGATTGGGTTACTTCACTAAAGATAATATCCTCCATATATATCCATTTGCCCAAGAATTTCATAAATTCATTGTTTTTAATAGCTGAGTAGTACTC
>NC_034598.1:1318904-1324871 GCF_900095145.1 Mus pahari | reverse complement strand
TTTTGATTTGCATTTCCCTGATGGCTAATGATGTTGAACATTTTTTCAGGTGTTTCTCAGCCATTCGATATTCCTCAGTTGAGAATTCTTTATTTGTACTATGGGATTCTTAAAGTTACTCCTTATTTAACACTATTTCTCTCCCTGCTGTTCTTTAAGTAGATGAACTCTATCTTATTTAATGTCACAAAGGCATATGGGTGCTAGATTCTCTTGTATTGCTTCATTTTCAAAGTGATGACAGCATTACAAAGTCCTACTTGATAACAACATGACCCATGTCACAGTAAGTATCCATGGCTGACCTTTAAAACCACTAACTTTTCAGATATCCCATGATCCTATGGATTTATGTTTATTAAATTGGTACACATAGATTGCCATTTTATTTCAATACAATATGTTATAATTCAGTTGCTTAGGTAATGCACACAAAGGTACCTAATGGATAAAGGAAAATTTCTAAGGATGATTCAAAAAATAATAATTGAAGCAGGTCAACAGGAAAAGCAGGTCTTTTTAAAGCAAATAAACTAAAGTGCTCTCATTCATTCCTCAAAGTTTATTTAACTCTTACTGGTTCTATAAAGTTAAGTCACACAGAGACAAATGATAAAGGACACATTCCTCCCACATTGTGCATCTTTGAGCTTTTTCCTCAGTTTTTCCGTTGTTCTACACTTGGTTTACTCTTGACTACTGTGAATGAGGTGCAGAAATTCTGGTCCCAATATTTTTTAAATGCATTCTAGCTTAAATGTTTATTGAAATGCAAAGCAGAAGAACATATGTTAAAGATCACATGAAACTGGAGGAATAAATGTTCTTGAAAACTCAGTATTCTATTGCTCTAGATGCTCTTTCAAGATATCAAAGCAAGGGCTTCATTCACACTGCAGTATTTGCCCAGTAGTAAAAGGCCATACACCATGGAAATTTCTATATAGTCCAACCTCTGAATAGCTCACAACCATAAGATTATTTTCATTGTTACTTCACAACTGTAATTTTTCTGTTACAAATCATAATGTAAATATCTGTGATTTCACATGATTTTTTTTTTTTTTTTTTTTTTTTTTTTTGGTTTTTCGAGACAGGATTTCTCTCTATAGCCCTGGCTGTCCTGGAACTCACTTTGTAGACCAGGCTGGCCTTGAACTCAGAAATCTGCCTGCCTATGCCTTCCGAGGTTTCATATGATCTTAAGTGATGCCTGTGTAACTGTCATTCACTCCCAAAGTGATTGAGTCCCATAGGTTGAAAATCTCTGCTCTATACAGTTCTGAGTAAACTTCAGTTCTAACTATTCTTTATTGCTTGCTGATACTTTAATAAATGAATAGAACTATTTAAGGAGACTCATGAACATGCCACACCTACTTCAGTGGTGGATTGCCACAGGCCTGAAACCTAGAACAAGTCCTGAGGAAAAGGAGTCTCAAGGAGACTCAGCCTCCTGTAGTCCTGGCATTTCCAATAATCTATATACATGAACCCTATCCACATGCTAGTATGGTGTATGCTCTCTTTTAATATTATTAATGCCTTTAAGATTGAATTTTTACCATAGGTGAAGTTTCCACTAGTGTTCCAAAGTCCTAAAAATTCCTTAAAGCCAGTGTTCCAAAGTCCTGAAAATTCCTTAAAGCCAGGAGCTCAGAATTCAGCAAGAAGGTTACCTATTCATTAACATTCTAATTCACTTCTAGTAAAGACAGGTGAAACCGATTGAGCATCACAAAGAACAGAGCCAAGCTCAGGGCATAGCTTAGGAAATAGGGGGTTGTGGTTTTGCATTAGCAGAACCCCCCCCCCCAAAAAAAAAATCAGGTTCTTCCGCTAGGTGCTAGGTTCAAAGGAACAGCATAATAGAGGGTTTACTGGGGACCCCTGACAGTGGGGTTTAACTATTGACTAGCCGTGCACCTGGCTTCCTCCTCAAGCTGCCGATCCCACCTCCTGGTCTTTTGTCCTTTATTTTGTGTTACTGTATCTGTAAATGTATCCTGCCCTGCCTTTCTTGTTTGATCTGTATTAAAGATGTGATGCTGATTTTGATCAAGACATTCGGTTTTACACCCTCTCTCGTGTGGACTGTCTGTCACTCATTCGCTGAATCCTTGCTCACCTGCAACCAAGAGACCCAGTTCCACACAGATCGGGGACCCCAAGTGGGGCCAGTCTGTGACATGAACAGAGCTGGTTGCCATTTCATTTTCAAAGGTCTGTTCTAAATCCCTTCTACACTCTTGCAAATCCAGCTCCCACTAATTCCTAAATTCATCTGACAAGGTCAAGAATTCAAGATTCTTCTATGTATTGTGTAAAGTATATTCCTATAAAGTACTAGGCTTGGCAGAAACTGCGTGACAATTTAAGGGTCTTACATAAAATATGGGGTTCAAAAAAAGCAATAAAATAGCAATGAAAAGAATTTTAAAATAGGAAGCATTCTAGAAGACTTCTGTTTCCAAACAATTAGATTTTCCACTAAAATCTGCTTCGTCTAGTAAGTCTTGCTGTTTTTTAATCTTGTCCATCATGAAACAGTGCAGAGTTTTCTGTTGAAACAAATTCTTCTGTAAGTTTTATGCCATGCACACTCAATGCCAGTTCTAGAATTTCTGTATAAAAAAAGTTTATGAGTAGCTATCTAGATAAAAAAAAAAAAATGGGAACTCAACTCGAAGCAGAACTTAATGTAGAAAAAACAATGTTTCAAGTTTACTTTGAAATAAGTGGATGTGGAAAGATCAAAGTTTACCATGAAATTCCTGTGACATCACTGTAACTTATATGCTATGCCTATTTATGTAGTTTATAAATAGTCCTGGATAATATTATATATATATATATATATATATATATATATATATATATATATATGCAATATATATGTGATATGTGTATGTTATATATTTACATATTGTATATATGTGTGCATAAATTATATGTGTGTATATATATTATATATATACATATACATTATATATACATATATACACATACACACACACACACACACACATATATATATATATATATATATATATATATATATATATAGTGCTTGGTTATGTTGTGGTTATTTGCCAATTCTTCAATAAGTATTTAAACACCTTTTCTATGACTTGACTTGGACTTCTCTGACTCTTAGCAGACTTCTTCACCAAACATCCTGTGTCAATACTTGCATTACTATATTTTTACTTACCATTGAGATTTTTATCATCCTCAGCCTCATCTTTAACCACATAAATTGAGCACTTCCCATGCACCCTTTCTTCAGAGTATCACAGCAACAGAAAATATTACCTAACCCAGAGTGTCACTGCTACATTAGGATTGTCTCCACCCTGCACATGCACAAATTCACCTATTGAAGCCCCAAATCTCAATGTAATGACATAAAGAAGTAGTACATTGAGAAGATAATTAAGTTTAAGAGAGGTCATAAGTCTATAGCCTCCAAGAATACATTAGTAGTTCCATAAAAGGAATGCCATGTAAGATACAGTAAGAGGAGGCCTGACTTAAAGTCAACAACAACGCCCTCATTAGGAATAGAATCTTCTGGCACCTTGATCAAGGAGTTCCTAAATGTATAAAACTGAGAAATATGTAAGTTGTTTTCTATGATATTTTCTTGCATTATTATCAAGTAAGACATTCTTAGTATATTTTTGTTTGTGGGTTTTTTTTCCCCTTATGGAGAGTCTCTGAGCCTCCACTATCTATTCTGGGCCTAAATGAAAGGAAAGAAGGTTGTGAGTCATCTGAGCTTGAAAGCTGGAGAAATCTCACACAGATTGTAACTCTCTGGTTCCAGTATGGAACATTCAAGACTCAACTCTGGGATTCACACTCTCTGAGACAAAGTCTCTACTATGTCTGCCATTTGCTTTAGAACCAGTCCATATTATAGTTCCATATTATAAGAATACAATGATGGTATTCTTAGTTTAATTTTCTTAGTTGTAATAAGACCTATGTACTGTTCTAACTGGTTTTGCATATAATTCCTTTAATCATCTTAACAACCCACTGTTTATTCCATCACAGTTCATGTTTCACAAATGAGGAAAATGATCAACTAAACAAGAAAGAGATTGTTCAGTACAATAAAGTTGTATTATACTTCATCCTATGGTTTTAATCTGAACCAGGATGAGAACTGCATTGTGAACATGTGCCATTTTCTGCCTAGAACTTATATTAGCAACTGACTCCACAGGTTCCTTGTGTTTGTCAGATTCCTGTTCCTACAATGAAATGTCTAAGGTAATTAGCTCCATAAAAACAAATGATCTATTTGGTTCACAGTACAGGTATGGACTGTAGAAGAGCATGCACGTGTCAGCAAAATGTCTGCAAGCTCAGCAGGAGCAAAGAGGCAAAAATGCCTGTTCAGGATATCTTAACAGACTTTGTTAACCCACTTCCCATGACATAAGGAATTCCTACTAGGCCCTCCTCCAATAGGGACACACAGTAGCTTTCAGTAGTGTTACTTTGGGAACCAAACCCCTTCATAAGGACTCTAGAGGACATGCGCTAAAACCATAGCAACACCTATACAAAGTACTTGGAAACTCCCTTTAGGACTTTGCACCTTACCCTAGTAATACTTTATCCTTTAACTCTCGAAACAAATGTTAGTTCTCCATTCCCAGGAGACTTTTCGGATTAGTCTAAGCTCTTTTGTAAATGTTCCTATTCATATTATGTTGGGAACTAAATAAAGGAGGGCCCTGGGGAGGCCCTGGGGAAGAAGGGAAAGGGAAAAGGAGCCCAATGTCCAGCCAGAGTTCCTGTGCTCTGAGCAGGCAGACACAGGCCACACCCTGTAGCCCTGGGGATACAGGAGAAGGGTATAAGGGAAGAGGTTTCCAACACTGACCAGAGTGCACAGTTGATCTTGATGGAGCAGAGACTCTCTATGGTTTAAGAGATTTATTATAGAAATGCAGGGAGAAAGAGAGAGAGAGAGAGAGAGAGAGAGAGAGAGACAGAGAGACAGAGAGAGAGAGACAGAGAGAGAGAGAGAGAGAGAGAGTAAAGAGAAAGAGAAGTGAAATAGAGGATAGAGGAGAGGAGAAGACAACGAGAAAGGAGAGAGGAGAGAAGAGTGAGAGAAGTGAGAGTTAAGGGAACAAATGAGTGAGAGAGTAAAAGTAAGAGAGTGAGGTGGGGGCTGAATACCCCCTTTTATGGTCTTCACTGTTGCTAGGTAACTGGCGAGGAGTTTAGCCTGAAGATCAGAAGCTTGGGCCATTGCTTATGTACTACTGACCATGCTTCTCTTGTGGGGGCTGTGGGAGGTGGTAACTTAGGAAGGCACAGGAGTTCCAGGAGCATGAGGAAACACCTATCATGTCATGAAGGTGAATTATGCCCATCGGGCTTCAGACGTCAGCTTGGCTGGAGACCAACCTGCAATTCCCCACAATATTATACTATCCCACAGAAGCACTTCTCATATTATGGTATGATCATTTATTTATAAAGCTGTATGGACTTTTAGGGCAGAAACCGTATTGCTTGATGTGTCTATGATTAAGTAGTCTTTTTTGAAATATCAAACCCCATCACAGGGTTTACTAATGTGCTCAAAAGTAGCTGTTTTAAAGATATGACATACTAGTTAAAAGAACTTCATCTGTGATCATCTGTTCTGAAGTGAATACTAACAGTCTCCTATTTGATATAACTAAAAGTCAAGAAACAGGAACTCCATCTTTTATAATGATATGGAGTCATTGGTATAAACATGCATTTGCATATGGAGAGAGAGAGATGAATCTAAATGCCTCAAGGTTTTATTGGTGTCATATAATATGGAAAGGAAAACATTAAAAGCTCTTATCATGGTCCGGCGCCTGTCCCGCCCAAGGAGGGGTGTTCGCCTGGCAGCAGTCCCCAGGCTGATCCGGCACCAGCACCTTTCCCCGCCCGAGGAGGGGTGTT
>NC_034598.1:1312617-1318893 GCF_900095145.1 Mus pahari | reverse complement strand
AAAAAAAAAAAAAAAAGCTCTTATCATATTTTCTTTCTTTGTAAACTCAGAAGGGCCTTTTATTCTAAGCTATGGCCACATGAGCTCAGCTCATTGGTGGAGCTACCAGCCATGATCATAAGAGGCTACAGAGCATTTTATGAACATTTAAGGTTCAAGAGTTTCTGTGTCATTTATATTTGGTTGTTAATTTTAATATCATTTATATTTTCTCTAATCTTTTCCTACAATTGGGTCTCAGAACCTTTGCATTCACATCTGTGATATCTACTGGGTTTCTTGCTTCTTTCTATCTTGTGTCACACAGAGCTATTCCTCTCATGTTTGCTGCAATGTGATTGTGTTACCATTAAGGAAAGATCAGACACTAGCACTTCTGTTCTGGCCAACATGACTGCTCTGCCTGACTACAATTCTTAGTGGCCTGATTAGCTTATAAATACAGCTCCTTACAGTCTGATACATAATTGAATTTGAATCTGGAGGAAAGATTCAACTTTACAAGCTCCTTCTGCTTTTAAAATATACAGATGGTCTTTATGAAAAGAAACTTTACTCCCAGCTAAACACAATAGGCATGCTTGTTCTGTTTTAGATTTAAACTCCATCACGGGTATATCTCCCATGAAGAGGCTAAAATCCTGTTAGCAAAATAATTTGAAACACTCCTGGAAAAGCAAAAACAGAATAACTCTGAAAAGGTGTTTTGGCACACATGCATTGTACACAGTAATGGGTCTTATAAAAACAATTTCTTTCAATTATATCATGTACTTCTACTGTATTCACACTGTCAATCATCCTTTCACTTCTCACTGCCTGTTCATTCCCTTCCATCCCTAGCCACCTCTCTGCTTTCATGTTCTGTGGACAAATGATTTTATGTATCTGTATACAATCTAGGATCCATTTTAAATTAAGTTTTGATTAAACAACTCTTGCCACAAGAAAACTTTGATCAAGGACATTCAGTGTTAATAATTTGGTGTATAAACGTATGTTTGTTACTTTCCTTGCAAGTCTATGCCTAGATAGGTAGATGAAGGGGAACTTTTAGGTTTGTTTATTGGTCTAATTTCTCTGGAATGCTTAGTTGCTGTCTACTAGTTGGCAACATTAGTGTATAATCATCAGTGAGTAACAGTTCTACTACCATTACCTTCTGGCATGTACTCTAAATTCCAGGATCAGATCCCAGGAATTACAGATAGCCTGGGGAGTATTGAATGTAGCCTTTCAAACTGTTAAAATGTAAAGCTGCTAATTATCCCCCAGAATGATACTTATTCAATCATTAGACTCACAGTACAAGAAGTATCACCAAGTTCACATATTCCCTTACAAACCAAGAACTACAGTTCAGAGGTTAGAGCCAATTAAGAGTAATTTGAGATACATTTTTTAAAATTAATATTTTCTAGGGAAGAATACAGCAATTGATTCTCTAAAACCACATGGTCAGCAATGAAAACATATATACAAGTAACATTATACAGACTAAGCTTGTTATATTTAGGAATATATGTACATACATATATACATGTAAGAACAATTAATGAAAATAATAGGCCATGAATTTGAAAGAGAGTAAGAAAAGGGTATATGGGAGGTTTTTAGAGGGAATAGAGATAATAGAGAAATGATGTAATTCTATTAAAATATTAAAACCAAAATTAAAATAATAATATGTCTGGGAATATACAACACCAAGAATGTAAAATATTTCTCCAATGAAAACTGTGAGTCTCTGAAGAAAGAGATTGAGGTAGACACTGGAAGATGGAGGGACCACCCATGCTCACAGATTAATAGGATCAACACTGTGACATCATAGATCCTGGAAATACAGGAATAGTGCTGAGAACAGCAGTGGTGAGCTCTCAGCATTACATTTTGCAAACCAAACAAAAGGAAATAAGAAGTAACAGATCGTGATATTTCCTCTGTCAGGTACAGATGCTATCTGAAAAGAGTAACACACAGCAGTCATCAGCATAGTCATTGCTAGCTTTGCTCCCATGAGGTCACAGCTCTGTCAGCCATGCAGGAAAGATCCCTTTCACTGACAGTTGTGGCCCTGGGGAAGGGTCAGCCAGAACTCTCTTTTATTGTCACATGTTTGAAATAGAATTTAACAAATATTTAAAATGAAGAGCTATTTATTTAGCTGGGGCTTTTGGAGGGTTCTGATATATTTGTGTTAAGGTCCAAATATATTGATTTACATTTCCATGATCAGTTACATTATTGGTTCCCTCAGTGAATGTCCTACTTGGGGTAAAGCTCTCTGGGAGTTCTATCCTTGCTGAATCCTCACTTACATTTTCAGCCAAAATCTAACCTCCTGAGGTGCCAGGTGGCTATTGCTGAAGGACTTAGTCCTCAGTCAAGCTTTCTCTACCTTAAACAATGAAGCTCTAACATCCCAGGTCACTCCCTAGTATGTGAGCATGGTACATCTACTGTCTGCTTTAATGTATCATTTCATGCCTCATACCTCACAAATCAGTGTTAAGCCCCCTGTAGCAAGCATGCTTAGAGGTGATAAATAAATATTGATCTGATGTATGAACAAAATAGTAGGGTATAAAGTTTCAAAGATATTTCCTATGTTCACATAAAAATTGGAGCATAAGCAATTCTTGCACTGTAAACACAGAAGGCACACAGTCAGAAATACAATTAAATATCCTTTAAAAGAGCACAAACAGAATAGCAAAAACTTGGCAAAAAATAAAGTACCATTTATTGACTGTCCATTGCATACTTTATGTGTTGTCTTTTAATATAGTTTATTCATTGAGAGTCCCATACATGTAAACAATGCAGTTTGGTTATGCTCACTCCATTTCTATAACTCGTCTCAGATGTCTGCAGGTCCCCATCCCAACATAATGTCCTCTTATTATTTTATACACATTGAATCTAATTAGGGCTGCTTATATGTTTGTAGGTGAGGTTCATCCACTGAAAAACAGCCAATTTCCTAGGGAGAAAAACCCTAAATAACCTGACTTTCCTACCCTTCACAGCTACTGGTTGTCAAGGGAACCTCATCTAAGGATGGTATTTCCTGTGGCTCTCCTGCTCCAAGTTACGATATTGACTGGATTAATAATGTATGGATGCTGTTCAGGCAGCCATATGTACTGAATTAGTTACATGTTAATTTTAAGCCATAAGTATCATAATTTTTTACTAGTTCTATTTAATAGATAAAATTATATCTTATGTTTAGAAATACTCATGTACTAAGTATTGTCAAGAGCTACTAAACAGTGCAGCCATGTTTTACATTCAGGTCAATCTAAACATAAAAGCCAGTTCGACTCACTATGCATTTTACTCCCCCTTTCTTGCTAGATATTAAATAGAATAGTGCAACATCAAGCAACAAGCCCCCTGAATGCTGAGCTCCCTCTGCAGTAGCTGGTGACTGTCCTTCTAGCCTGTCAAACTCAGCAGCCAACCTGCTTCCAACCTAAAGCCTTATTCTGTTTTTGTAGTTACAGAAAAGTATCGTGTTAATTCCTAATGGAACTATTTGTAAAATAGAGATTGAAAGACAGAAAAAGACAGGAGAGAGGTAGAGATAGACAGAAATATAGTGACAGAGAGACAAAGAGAAAATAGACAAAGACAGAGGCACATAGAGATAGACAGACAGATAGACTTCTACTTTCAGTTCTGCCAGGATAATACTGACATTTAAAATATTCAAGCTTTTACTGTAACACCATGTCTCATAGATTTGCCATTTAAAGATAGCAGGCTGAGAGAAAGTAAGAAATTTTTGCTGTAGAGGTATTTTGAGTCCTATCAATTACTTCCTTAGATTATTTGTACCAGAAATATGATTTAACTAAACTTTCTTCTGAATCATTGCATTTTTCCAGTCTGAGATTAAACCTGTCAGAGATCCTGAAACTGCTACAGAAATCCTAATGAAAGAATTCTTAGTATTGCTTTATATTTGTAGTACATNTGGCTGATACTTGGAGAAAGGCCTAGAAACCCTACAATTATAATCAAGTTTATAAATTCTCTTCTCACTTAATTATAAATCCTGATTACATTTTCTCTGCCAGATTCCTGCTTAATGTTACCATTTGTTAATGAGCTCCATAAAAGCTATCCAGTGAACATGATTTCATGTGATGTTTCCCCAGGTTCCAATGTACTCTGTTTTGAGAAGATTACTTTAAGTCTATGCATCTGGAATTAAATTTCCTGAATCCTGTCCTTCTCTGGAGTGCTACATGAAGCCCACTAAACCAGGTCACACAGGTAGAAAAGGAATCATCTGAGTTGGTAATAACAAGGATGAATTATCATCCTCATTTGAGAATACTTGCAAAGTTTAAATGATTCTCATAAACATACACAAAGTACATATGGCAGAATCCAGACCTAGGTAATAAAGGCATTCAGATCTAGAGCCATACAATTAACCTCCTGCCCAGATAACTTCATTAGAATTAGAAATGAATGATGATAACCTACTGGACATAACAAGTATTGTATATAATGTGGTGGAGCAGGGTTTTGTCTTTTTGTAAGGAAGGTTTCTCAAACACTTTTCTGGGATCTCTCATTAAAGTGAGAAAGTCAGATTGCAACATTGCATTTCAATATCAAAGATCTGTCAATGCTCTATGAAAATACATACACTGTACAGGTGAAGTATCATTTTTTAACATTCAAGTTAAAGAAAAACATAATTATGTACATCTATTTTATTTACTTTATTTTAAAGTCTTAGTTTTCAAATGTCTTTCTCAAGTAACCACTTCATTTGGTTTCAATTTCTGCTGAGTCCATTTCACANTCTATCAAGAATAATGNGCAAAGAAGATAATCACTGGATCTAAAATTTATGAATTTCTGGCTGCACATTTACATAGTGATGATTAATCCTCATTATAAACCTGGTTGGATTTGAAATGGACTGGGAGACACAGTTCTGTTTGTTTGTTTAAGATCATTTCCAGAGAGGTTTAATTGAGAACTGAAGAACCATATTAAGTGAGGGCAGTACCATGCCATATATTGAGGTCCCAGACAAAATAANGGGGTAAAATAAAATCCAGCTGAATACCTGCATTTGCCTCTCTGTTTTCTCCATGAAGAAATGATGTGACAACCTGACCCACACTCCTACCACGTCTTATTTTTCTACCATGTACTTAAATAAGAGTTTCTCTCCTATGTTGCTTTTGAAAAGTATTTTGTTCCAACAATGAGACAAATAAGGAACACATACAAAATATTTCTGTTTGGCAATTTTGTATCAGTACAAGTAAGGGGTTTAATTGTACTCCACAAAAGATGAAAATATGACAAGTTATTTTCACACATTAACAAGGAACCTCAGAAAGGAGGCTGAACTAGAGCAAATGGAAATTGGAAATGAGCTATTCTTGTCTCGGGNCAAGTCAGCTGATTTTAATAATTAACAGACAGAGGTGAACTACATCCTGGAAACCATGTTTTAAAGTAATTACAAGTCTCCAAAATTACTTTTTTTCTGCATGCATACTAACCTTCTGTTGCTTGAGACACAGAAACTGGTGCACTCTGCAACACTGCACCTACTCTGAACAGGAAGGGATTGCAAATTGAGAAGAGATAAGTGACTTTATAAAGAAATTTCCAAATCAATGATAATATAATATTTTATATTTAATTAATTTATTAATTTGCATTGATGCAATTCCCCTCTCACCCCCCCCCACTGAGTCCCTACCACCTGCTCCTTCCCTTCTCCTCTGAGAAGGTGAGGGCCCACTTGGATATACCCCCTTAGATACGGCACATTCTCTCTCACTGAGGCCAGACAGGGCAGCCCTGTTGGGGAATTGATTCTATTTTGCAGTCAGGCTACANCTTCAGGGAGAACTTCCAATCCAGTTGTTGGGGGACCCACATGGAGACTGAACTGCAATGCACATCTGCTACATATGTGCCAGGGCCTCATTCCAGCTGGTGTGTGTTCTTTGGTTAGTGGCTCAGTTTCTGAGAGCTCCCAGAGGTCCAGGTTAGTTGACTCTATTCAACAGCCTGTGGACTCCCTATACTCTTCAGGGCCTTCAATTCTTCCCTAAATTCTTCACCACTCTGGAAGTCAGTCCAGTGGCTCCTCAGAAAATTGTACATAGTACTACCTGAGGACCAAGCTATACCATTCCTGGGCATATACCCANAAGATGGTCCAACATGTAATAAGGACACATGCTCTACTATGTTCATAGCAGCCATATTTATAATAGTCAGAAG
>NC_034598.1:1288708-1305149 GCF_900095145.1 Mus pahari | reverse complement strand
TTCCAAAGACTTATTCTTTGAGTTAATGGTCTGAGTTATATTTTTTAATTTGTTTATTTACTTCTGTTTATTTCTTGAGATTGTAATATAACAACATTTCTCCCTTCCATTTTGTCCATCCAAATCCTCCAAACTATCCCCTATACCCTTCACAGCTCTCCTTCAAATTCATAGCCTCTTTTTAATCAGTTATTAGCACATAATTATTTGTATTTCTATATGCATACATATCCCTAAGTATAACCTACTCAGCTCACACAATGTTACTTCTGTGTATGTTTTCACAAGTTACTCTTTGTCACTGGATCACTTCTGTTCAGTTTTACTCATGGTCTGTCCCTCTTTGTNTAGAGCCTCATTGACTTTTCCCTCCCTAGGGTTCATTGGTGTTTTCCTTGTTCCATTTAAGCAAAACAGCTGGATTCAGANTCATAATATTATATGTAGTTACTTGATGAAAATGAAACTCAAGCTTTGATTTGTGAGGCTTAACTATTTACTAGGTCTGTAACATTAGATCATGTATGATAACAGAAGTTCCTCTTCACTATAGAATGTCACAATAGCCTGTGGAAACTGAGTTCTTCCATTTAAGTTGCAAACATTTTTTATCCTTAGTCTCATATGTGCATGAAGAAGCATTTCACCTTCCTCCAGTAATGACATCTGAAGGTCACTTAAAACAACACCCTGGAAGATTGACAAGCCAATCCAGATCTGAATAGCAACCTTTATAAAGCAGGAACTACAGTTTTCTAACTTTGCTGCATCATTAAAGCTTATTTCAGAGTTTTAAATCTTGGAATAATTTTCTTGTTGGTGTACATCACANAATGATACTCAGGTATCACCAACATTCAAATTATAACGTACTGGACAGAATATCTCATTTAGTGCATTTTGTCAGATCAATAAATTCTATTTACCTCATACTTTGCATGGGTTATTTCTAGGAAAGTTCTTTAGAATAGGTAACTGCTTAAGAAATCTGTTTCTCTTATTAGAATATTCTATTTCTTAATAGAAATATTTTAAATTTTCCATAAGAATATAGTACCCTACAAAACCTGAACTTCAAAATATGTTTATTGATAGAGAAGGGCAATTATACTTATACATTTCAAAGCTAATTGTACTTATCAGTAGTAGAGCAAAGAAAATAAGATTTCTTCCTTCACATTACAATCATTTTGGTTTGACTATGTAATGAAATAATTACTATATTACTAATATGTGTAGTATTTCAAGAAATAATAGTTGAAATCATCTGTATTTCATTAGTTGATTTGGCTTTTATTAGTCAGATCATGAGTGTGTCCAGTGAGGTTATTATAGAAAACAAGTGCTTCAGGTTCACATTTTACAGATTAGACTTGCAAGTGAGCCTTCTTCTCAAATTAAGAAATGATTTATGCTCTGTGAGTCCTCTAAACATAAAGGCCACNTTAAAGGAGCCTACTTATGTGATTCCTACATAGCTGGGTGTTCCCAACCAGTGAGTATCACTGAGGGGCAGTGATATTAGAAGCACTGTGGAACCTTTAATGGGTAAGACCAGTAATGAGTTCCGATAGCTATTAAAATAAGGAAACAA
Organism: Mus pahari; assembly: GCF_900095145.1. Taxonomy (NCBI): domain Eukaryota; kingdom Metazoa; phylum Chordata; class Mammalia; order Rodentia; family Muridae; genus Mus; species Mus pahari. The sequence continues at coordinate 1,303,555 of NC_034598.1, read as the reverse complement.
AGTGAATTCTGATACTTCTCACATTTCTGAGTCAATTTGTGGACACACCCATCACTGCTGTCCACCATCATCCATTGCCTCCACAGTTTACAGACAAAATGCCATTGAACCCCCAAATTAACAGTTAGATGTGTTTGATCTTATTTATGAGAAGCCCCTCATATTTCATTATAGTGACAAAAAGCTGAGTAATAGCCAGATATAACTAATATTTACATGTGACATTAAGTATGTTTGATTGTCAGCTTTTAATCAATGCTTTACCTTTCAAATAATTCTCATTCTCAACTCAAATAAGTTTTACATACAAAAGACATTTCAANTCTGGAAAGTCCATGTTTTCATTAGCTAGGTTGACTTGGCACATAATATATAGTAGTTTAGCACTGTTCTTTCTAAATTCTGTTGCTGATCTAAACACAGTATGAAATTAATACTGTCACACACAATGGCTATGATTTAAGTTCTTTGAATTTAGAATCATAACAATTATCATTTAATGCAATACTTCCATTGTCTAAAAAACAAAGAAAGAAATATAATTGAGTGCGACTGCCCACAGCCACACTCGGAACTGGGTACTCCTGAAAGGCAGACTGGGGTTGAAAGAGATTAGACTTTGAACAAGGAAGGAGGCTAAGACAACATAGCTGATCAAAGCCCACGAGTTTACTGAGATTCTGAGCTTATATAGAGGAAGGAGGCCCATCCCCCACCAGTTCGTTCTTNATGCCCTTCACCAGCTGAAGGTGATCTGCAGGATGCTGTCTCCAGAAGGCCTCAAGGGTCTCAGCAGGTAGCGATTATGTTTTGGAGGAAAGCAGTGGCAGATGTAGACAATAGAACCTGCTTTGTAAGTTGGAAGGTTCCACCCCAGGTGGTTCCCTGCAGCAACAAGGTCTAAATCAGCCTGCTTCAAGGCTGGGGGAGGCAACATATAATGAAGAAACAAAGAAAAGAAAAATCTTTTCTTGACATGAGCACTGTCAACAAAAATACTTAAAGGGCTTGTTTATATATATTTTAGGTGTGGGGGGGTGTGTGGGTATGTGTGGGTATGTATGTGTGTGTGTTGCTAAATAGACAGTACAGAGTACAGATTGTGGCAAAATCGCTCAGAAGGTAAAAAGATACTTGCCATCAAAACTAATAACCTGTGTTTGATCCGTCAAACTCACAGGAAGGGGACAGATATCTGATTGCTGCCGGTTGTACTTGAAGGTCTCCAGTGAGCCAGAGCATGGTAAACACTGCACCAACATGTCTTCCCTCTTCTTTACTAAAAACTATTAGAAGGCATTCCTAAAGCTAGTCCCCAAGTTCGTTCCCTTATTTTGTCACTGACTCATGCCTGAGACTAAACACTGAGGTCCAACAATCAAAATTCTTTATTTGGTTAATATGTCAAATCAGGATTTATTAACTTACTCCCCCTTTTACTACTAAAGACACACTCCTGCAAAAAAGCACCTGCTTGCTATTCAGGATTGCTGCTTTCTGTCTGCTTTTGCAGCTGCCCCCATTGAGGCTACACACTCACACACACACACACACACACACACACACACACACTAAATAAATAAATAAATAAATAAATAAATAAAGTTAAAATATTCTTTTTTATTGGACATTTCCATTATTTACATTTCAAATGTTATCCCCTTTCCCAGTTTCCCTCCCTCCCTTAAACATCCTCTCACATCCTCCCTCCCCCTGCTTCTATGAGGGTGTTTCTCCACCCACACACCCACTCCCACCTCCATGCCCTCCACTTCCATACACTGGGGCCTTTATCAAGCCTTTATAGGACCAAGGTCCTCTCCTTCCATTGATATGTGACAAGGCCAACCTCTGCTGCTTATGCAGCTGGAGACATGTGTACTCCTTTGTTGATGGATTAGTCCCTGGGAGTTTGGGGGAGGGGGAGCTCTGGTTGGTTGATAATTGCTGTTCATCCTATAGGGTTGCAAACCCCTTCAACTCCTTCAGTCCTCTTAAGCAATACAAATTTTACTTTCCTTATCTGACTAAATACACCGAGTTATAAATTTTACATCCACTGGGTTATTTGAAACTTTAGGAGTGTACAAGGAAAACATTCATGCTCATCTGCAAATGTCATCATGACACTGACTCTGTGTTCTGACTTGGGTCAATAGCTTCTCAAAAACACATGACCTAGACTCTCTGTCTCTAGGGAAATTGCTGATTCTGCCAGTTACAGGAGCTAATAAAAGAAGTCGCAGGATGCAGAAACAGCATGGGAAGACCCAGAGTTCTCTGCCCAGTGAGCACTGGCTGTTACTAGCAGCAGAGAGCAATGTGAATGAAAGCTGACAAAGACTATGAATAATATCTATTAGGCATTTACATAGTATCTATTTGTTACCTTTCCTAAGAAGTTATGATTGTACCATTATCACCCAGCAAGTGCAGTCAACAATAAGTTACTTGAGAATAGACAGCAAGGAAAGTTTCATCTATACCTGACCAAATTTGAGAAACCATTTTCCAACCCATACACACTTCCTGCACATCTTTCAAAAGAGGAGCCTCACAGACACTTAAGAAATAAGTGATGTGGTAGGGTGAGTTTCAGCATCTTCATGTAGTGGGACAGTAAAAAGAATAATTGACAAGAAACAAACTCTGTTACTGCCATAAAACTCATCTCAATTAGCACATATGTTATTTGGTTTATATGACCTTACCATTTCTCCACACCAGTATCTAAAGTCAAGACTCCTTGAAGACAATGTTGAGTCTTGCTTTTGTCAGTGTCTGCAGAACATGACAGATTATCTTCTTTTTTCTCTTTTTTTAATTAGATATTTTCTTTATTTACATTTTAAATTTTATCCCATTTCCTCATTTCCCCTCCAAAAAAACCCCATATTCCATCTCCCCTCCCACTGCTCACTAATTCATCCATTCCAGCTTTCCTGTCCTGCATTCACCCTACATTGAGATATTGAGCCTTCACAAAGCCAAGGGTTTCTCCTCTCATTGGTATTCCACAAGGCCATCCTCTGCTACATATGCAGTTGAAGCCTTGAGTCCCTACTTGTGTACTCTTTGGTTGGTGGTTTAGTCCATCCCTGACCTAAAGCTGTACTACAGTGGAATCATGATAAAAAACTGCATGGTATTGGTACAGTGACAGACAGGTAGATAAATGGAATAGAATTGAAGACCCAGAAATGAACCCACACACCTATGGTCATTTAATCTTTGACAAAGAAGCTAAAACAATGCAGTGGAAAAAAGACAGCATTATCAACAAATGATGCTGGTTCAATAGGTGGTTAGCACGTAGAAGAATGCAAATTGACCCATTTTTATCTCCTTGTACAAAACTTAAGTCCAAATGAATCAAGGACCTCCAGGTAAAACCATATACACTGAAACTAATAGAAGAGAAAGTGGGGAACAACTGTGAGCACATGGTCACAGCGGGGGGAAAAAATCAGGAACCATAGATGGGGGAAATTAGGAACCACAGGGGGAAAAATCAGGAACCATCAGCAATAGAATACAAGAGATGGAAGAGAGAATCTCAGGTAGAGAAGATTCCATAGAAAACATGGATACAACAATAAAAGAAAGTGCAAAATGTAAAAAGATCCTAACTCAAAAACATCGAGGAAGTCCAGGACACAATGAGAAGACCAAACCTAAGGATAGTAGGTATAGATGAGAATGAAGATTTTCAACTTAAAGGGCCAGTAAATATATTCAACAAAATTAGAGAAGAAAACTTCCCAAACCTAAAGAAAGAGATGCCCATGAACATACAAGAAGCCTACAGAACTTCAAATAGACTGGACCAGAAAAGAAATTACTCCCAACAAATAATAATCAGAACAACAAATGCACTAAATAAAGATAGAATATTAAAAACAGTAAGGAAAAAAGTTCAAGTAAAATATAAAGGTAGACCTATCAGAATTACACCAGACTTCTCACCAGAGACTATGAAAGCCAGAAGATCCTGGACAGATGTTATATAGACCATAAGAGAACATAAATGCCAGTCCAGATTACTATAACCAGCAAAAAACACTCATTAACCATAGATGGAGAAACCAAAGTATTCCATGACAAAACCAAAATTTCACAATATCTTTCCATGAATCCAGCCCTTCAAAGGATAATAAAGGGAAAACTCTAATACAAGAAGGGTAATTATGCCCTAGAAAAAGCAAGAAAGTAATCCTTCAACAAACCTAAAATAAGATAGCCACAAGAACAGAATCCCAACTCTAACAACAAAAATAACAGGAAGCAACAATTACTTTTCCTTAATATCTCTTTATACCAATGGACTCAATTCCTCCATAAAAAGGCATAGACTAACAGTCTGGCTACACAAACAGGACCCAACTCTTTGCTGCTTACAGGAAACCCACCCCAGAGACAAAGACAGACACTACCTCAGAGTGAAAGGCTGAAAAACAGTTTTCCAAGCAAACAGTCCAACAACAGAACCTGAGTAAATGCAAAACATCATCAGATCTTACTATCATAGGCTATACTCAACAAAACTGGAAAACCTGGATGAAATGGACAATTAGCTAGACAAATGTCAGGTACCAAAGTTAAATCAGGATCAGATTAATGATCTAAACAGTTCCATTTCTCTTAAAGACATAGAAGTGGTCATTAATTGTCTTCCAAACAAAAAAAGACCTTCAAAGAAGTCCTAATTCCAATTCTCCTCAAAGTATTCCACAAAATAGAAACAGAAGGTACTCTACCCAATTCATTCTATGAAGCCACAATTACTCTGATACTTAAACCACATAAAGAACCAACAAAGAAAGAGAACTTCAGACCAATTCCCCTTATTAGTATCAATGCAAAAATATCCAATAAAATTCTCACAAACTTAATCCAAGAACACATCAAAATAATCATCCATCATGGTTAAGTAGGCTTCATCCCAGGGATGCAGAGATGGTTTAATATACAGANATCCATCAATGTAATCCACTACATAAACAAATTCAAAGACAAAAACCACATGATCATCTTGTTAGATGCTGGAAAGCATTTGACAAAAATCTAACACCTATTCATGGTAAAAGTCTTGGAATGAGCAGGAATTCCATGCCCTTCATGAACACAATAAAAGCAATATACAGCAAACTAAATGGAGAGAAACTCAAAGCAATCACACTAATATTAGGGACTAGACACAGCTGCCCACTCTCTACCAATTCAATATAGTACTTGAAATCCTAGCCAGAGCAATTAGACAACAAAAGGAGATCAAGGGGATACAAATTGGAAAGGACAAAGTCAAAATATCANTATTTGCAGATGATATGATAGTATGTATAAGTGACCCTAAAAANTNAACCAGAGTACTCCTAAACCTGATAAACAGCTTTAGTGCAGTATCTGGATATAAAATTAACTCAAACAAATCAGTGGCCTTTCTCTACACAAAGGATAAACAGGCTGAGAATGTAATTAGGGAAGCAACACTCTTCACAATAGTCAAAAATAATATAAAATACCTTGCTTTGACTCTAACTAAGGAAATGAAAGATCTGTATGATAACAACTTCAAGTCCCTGAAGAAAGAAATCAAAGATCTCAGAAGATGGAAAGATCTCCCATGCTCAAGGACTGACAGGATTAATATAGTCAAAATGGCTATCTTGACAAAAAAACAGTCTACAGATTCAATGCAATCCCCATCAAAATTGCAACTCAATTCTTCACTGAGTTAGAAAGGGCAATTTGGAAATTCACCTGGAATAACAAAAAAACCTAAGGTAGCAAAAACTATCCTCAATAATAAAAGAACCTCTGGTGAAATCACCAACTTGTAATAAGGGCACATGCTCCATTATGTTCATTGCCACCTTATTTATAATAGCCAGAAGCTGGAAAGAACCGCGATGTCACTCATCAGAGGAATGGATACAGAAAATGTGGTACATTTACACAATGGAGTACTACTTAGCTATTAAAAACAATGAATTTATAAAATTCTTAGGCAAATGGATAGATCTGGAGGATATCATCCTGAGTTAGATAACCCATACCCCAAAGAACTCTCATAATATGTATTCACTGATATGTTGATATTAGCCCAGAAACTTAGAATACCCAAGATACAATTTGCAAAACACATGAAACTCAAGAAAAAGCAAGCCCAAAAGTGGATACTTTGTTCCTCCTTAGAATGAGCAACAAAAAAACCATGAAAGGAGTTACAGAGGCAAAGGTTGGAGCTGAGACAGAAGGAAGGACCCTCCAGAGACTGCCCCACCCAGAAATCCATCCCATAAACAGCCACCAAACCCAGGCACTATTGCATATGCCAGCAAGATTTTGCTGACAAGACCCTGACATGGCTCTCTCTTGTGAGGCTATGCCAGTGCTTGGCAAATACAGAAGTGGATGCTCACAATCAGCTATTGGATGGAACACAGGATCCCTAATGAAGGAGCTAGAGAAAGTACCCAAGGAGCTGAAGGGATCTGCAACTCTATAGGAGGAACAGCAATAAGAAGTAACCAGTACCCCCAGAGCTCATGTCTCTAGGTACATATGTAGCAGAAGATGGCCTAGTCAGCCATCATTGGGAGGAGAGGCCCTTGTTCTTGCGAAGATATATGCCCCACTGTAGAGAAATGCCAGGTACAGGAAGAGGGAGTGGTTGGGTTGGGGAGCAGGGTTGGGGATGGTATAGGGGACTTTCAGGATAGCATTTGAAATGTAAATAAAGAGAATATATAATAAAAAATAAACAAAGTAAGCTTCAAGAAAAAGAAACATCACTTTTGTCTTGCAATTACTCATGCATGGAAATGCTATGTTCAGTAGTTCAACATGTACATTGCATTTTTTTCAACTCTTTTCCAAATGGTTACTTATTAGCTGACTTAATGATAATTTTTAAGCTCTGATATAGAGAGATATAGCAGAATTTCATTAGGAAATTCTGACCTTTTTTTGTTGACCTTGTTTTGTCATTCATGTTTGTTTTTATCCTAGGTCTCTGGGCCAGGAAGTATCAGGCATAGGCTTCCTCTTCTGTCATGTGCCTCCAGCCGAACATTGCTTGTCCACTCCCACAATTTCTCTATGACCTTCACCCCAGCACACTTTTAGGGAGGACAAATTGTAGGAGATTTTGTGGTTGGGTTGGTATACTAATCCCTCTACTAGAAGTCTTGCATGGTACCAAGAGTTATCTTTAGGGTTCAGGATCCATACCCCTCAAATTTTCTCAACTCTTAACTCACCCAAATGTAGGAATTCAAACCCATACATTTCCTTTCCCTGACTGCCAGCAAAGAAAATTCTCACCAAACTTCCAGAAGGCATTGTTTTATACCCTCAATGTGATATTGAATTTGTTTTCTTTTGTAGGAAACTCTCAAGAGTTTCAATAGAAGAAAACATCCTTAATAAGACCTATTTCCTCTCTGCGAAGACTATAGCTGCACTGTGTCATGTGTATCAGTGCTCCAGCACAGAAGTGGACTTTCTGTTGTGAGCTTTCACTTTGCCCTCACTCTGTGTCTTTACATTTACTCTGTCATATTTTCCCCAACTATTGAGCTCCACAAGGTGTCCATGCTAGTGTTTCTTTTTTCTTCCACACTTTATTTTATTTTAGCTGAACCAAAAATTACATTTTATATATTAATGGGGATTGATGTGATATTCAAGATCACAGATGTTTCTGTCTCTATTGGATCTTTCTTTTCTGTTTTCCCTAGGAATCTAACTAAAACACAAAAGCTGGCCATAGAATTAAGCTCTCAAAATATTCCCCTCCCTTTCAAACTTGCCTCCTACCCCAGACCACACATTGCCTTGTGTTGACTACCCCTGATAATCACAGCCTCTTGGGCAGTTTGCCCAGGAGGTGTCCTGCAACTCCCTACATCAGCTTTCCCAGAGACTTTTGAATAGTAGACTCCTGGTGCCCTCTGTAACCTGCTGACCCCGAATCTGTGCCAGCTTTGAAATTTAGTTAATTATCTGAAGTAGCTATTACAGGTCACTTATTTTATGACCCCTTAAAATGATAAAGTTAACATTTTCTATCCAAGGGTTTTATTTCTCTAAGAAGCTTTGAGATAAAATGAGAAATTAATATGTTCCTAAAATTTGAAACTTAGATATATTTAAAAGAATGTCCCTAATGCAATTAGCCACAAATAGAATTGATTAGAAAGGATCTAAAAACCTAAAAGGCTTTATTTGTATTGTTAAGAAAAAATAATTTTATAGGGCTCAGTTACTCTGATACTGTTATCATATTTAGAAAGCAATGAAAAGAAAAATCTTATTCTAAAGGTTAGCTTTATATCCTAATAAATTCAGCCCTAGAATGGATCATAAGTATGTCAACCTTATTTCTTAGATAAAACTGTGGGGAAATAGCAGCACTAGAAACATAATGTTGGAGAAAATAGGGCATCTTCCAAGTAGATAATTGCACAGATTTTGTATGAGAGTGAAGTGAGGAGTGAAAGGGAAGGCTCCTGGTTAGCCATGGCTGTTGTTCTAGGTTATCAGAGAGGAAAAAGCATTGCCTACAGTACAAAGAGCCACTAAGGAGCTTTAGCAATGCATCATCTGAAGCTCCCCATGGGCCAGGTCAGAAAGGATTAGGAAATGCACACTGCTTTACTGTACAAAGGAACAGTAGTTCACACTGGGAAGTGTTGGTTTTCAGTAATGGTTGTTTGGTGATCATGATCCTGTCTTCTAAGTTAGGGAGATGATGTGAGCAATGGCATTGTATGGGGCCACTTGGGGTGGGGAAGGTCCAGCTCCAGATAATTAAATTGAGGAGTAGGAATTGTACAGAAGGAAGATTGCATGTTATTCAAATTTCAAATATAGTATGAAACCTCAGCAAATTGCTGTCAGGTGAGCAAGAGACTAGAGAGGTCCCTATCTTTCGAGCAGTGCTGACACAAGTCCTGACATAGAAGCTTCCTTTGCTAATGAAACTGATGCTCTCAATGCAATGCTCCAGAGCTTGTTCCTCTCTGCTTTTGGGATTAGACATGGTTTTGCTCATACAGAGTGAATGTTCTGTTTTTGGTGGTGGTGGTGGTGGTGGTGGTGGTGGTGATGGTGGTAGTAGTGGTGGTGGTGTTAATGCTGCTGCTGCTGCTGAATTTGGGAAGGATGAATATGTAGTAGATAAATACTTGCTGTAGAGTGTTCAGTGTTCTGAAGCAGCAGTCAGCTTTTGTTGTCCACTCAAAGGAGAGAGATGGGAAAAGGAAAGGGGACACAACTAAGTGTCCCTTCTTTGTAAGTCTGAAGTGAGTAAAAACTTAAGATGCAGAAAAACTTAGCCATCACGGGGAAAATTCCCAAGACAGAACATTGTTGGAAATCATAAATAGCTTCATGGTATGAATAAAATATCCAGCATCTGGACAATTAAAAAAAGAAACTAAAACAAGAAAAGGAAGCCTTGAGAAGTGTTTTCTTATATGGTGTGCCACTGAGCCCTGGGGGCAAAGCATTTTATGAAGATATATATGGCAGTATACAAAAGAGAGAATCCAAGAGTTAGTTACTATTCTTACTAGAAGTAATGTCAATATATATGGGACAAAACTTTGCAATCGTAAAGATCCTATATCGACCAAGTTTTAAAATAACCTTTATTTTAGGACTCTTGTACCATATGGTAGTAGTCTGAAATAGAGTGGCAACCTGCATGGACACTTCAAAAGAACTACTCGCTTTTTGCCTGGCAAGACAGCACAGTGAGTAAGGGTCCTAATTTACACCAATATTGGCAGCCTGAGCTTCAAGCTAGAAAGCCACATGCTGAAAGGAGAATACTAAGTCCAACCAGTTCTCTCTGACCACCACACATGCGAGCAAAGAAACCCACACACAAACACGCACACTTGATTAATTAATGTAATAAAAATGTACAAAATATCTACTTATTTCAAATACAACATCTGATTCTTAGACATGTATTTCTTTAGGTATCCTATTACTTCAAATGCAATTCATATTTCAAAATTATTTCAGGTAATTTTTAGAGAGTATTCTTATTTTTAGCTCTAAATATATTCAGTAAAAGTTGATACTAGCCGGGCGTCATGGTGCACGCCTTTAATCCCAGCACTTGGAAGGCAGAGGCAGGCAGATTTCTGAGTTCGAGGCCAGCCTGGTCTACAGAGTGAGTTCCAGGACAGCCAGGGCTACACAGAGAAACCCTGTCTCGAGAAACCAAAAAAAAAAAAAAAAAAAGTTGATACTATATACTAAAAAAATAAAATTATTGTAACAATATTAAAATGAATATTTTGGATGTGAAAGTGACCCAGCCACACCCTGAAATGCCTGTTGGGAGGTCAACTGTTAGAAAAGCCACTCACAGTTCAACCAATATAGCCAATATCCTGACTGCTTGACTGTTCTTACTTCACATAGAGTGAATTACTTAAAACAAAACAAAACAAAAACACAATTAGAGTTATGTAACATAAAGCTTATCATGGTTAGAAGAAACATTTTCTCACTGTACAAAACCACTTCTAAGTTCATTCATTTTCAGAATTCTCCATGGACTAAAACTCCTTTAACATAACTTTAAGTGAAGAACAGATCGAAAGCAGGTCCCTACAGAGGATGCTCTTCAGCATACCTCTGCTAGACACTGTCATTGGACAGAGCAACTGAGATGATGTGCAATAGAAAGAAATGCTAGAATAAGAGATAAAGAGAGATCTTCCATGTGTCACACCACCAAAAGGACAAGACAGGCATCAACAAAAAGTCACCATAGAATACTTGCAAGACTTCAAAGAACTGCACAGGAATATGTAATTTAACAGATAAAAATTAATAAATACCTGACTGAGGTATTAAGAAGGCATAAAAGAGCATTTAATAAAACATGTCAAGCAATCTCCATTCCAGGAGCCTCTGAGATAAAACAGTCTTATTATCACACAATCTACAAATGATTAATGAAAGCTTGCATGCTAAGCGGTAATGGGTCTGACTGCGTACTGACCTTGCTTCATCTTTTTTAGGGCTTTGGCAGTTTTAAGGAGGAAGAATAGATTTATTCAAGAAACCCTCGTTTTCCTTCCAGAATTTGTTCACATTTAAGGAAATGCAGATATACGGGCTTTTTCCTTAACACATTTGCAGCTATCATTCACATATAATTGTCCATAAAACTCCTTGAAAAGTCTATTAATCTCTCCAGTATCCACGAACTTAATACCATAATTGTTCCTATCAGTACCTAGAGTGAAGGAACTGCTTGCCTGTTTTCTTGTTAATAACCCATAGGTTTTATGACTGAATTGAAATAAAGCCAGTTCTTTCAGTAATAAAAGTGAGGGTGACCCAGATGGATTAGATAATTGCCTTCACAGCCTATTGATCTTCTATTTGAGTTTTTTTTTTTTACATCTAGTATTTTCTCTTTACTAATAGAGCTTCACTTCCCTGACCTCAATATAGATTCCTTCTGTCAAGAAGAGATTTTGCTGGAGTATAAGGAGTTAAGAAGAAAATAGAATATGGGATTGTATTAAAATATTCTTGAGTTCAAAGGTTGTTTGAGTTCTCATCACCATGTTGCATTTTCTATTATAAAGCACAAGAAACAGGACTGATGGACATTAATATTGTTTTCTCCTCCAAGTATTTGTAAGTGGTGCCCCCAACCTTGAACAACCCACCTTCCATGATAGGTGGAAATCCTATAAACAAAAACAGAAATATGGTTTAAAAAACTAAAAAAATTGGTAAAATAAAGACACTTATGCAGAAAAATGGTATTTTAATCTCAGAGGACAGAGGTTAATGCAGAGGACAGAGACAAGAAAAATCCTTCTGAAGCCTTAGGGAAAGAAGTAGCAAAATACAGATACACAGAATACAAGGCTCAGTCAGAAGTTTGTTCCCAACAAAATTCTCTCCTGTCAAAACCAAGACAGTCCTCATATTTGTTCAAGGGAAGACACTTTGCTCCCTAAAACTACAGCAGCAGTGACCAATATAATTGTGATTAAAGCAAGTCTGCAAGCAGAGTAATCATTTGAAAAGAATTAGAAACCCAGAACAGAATGACAATAGAAAGGGGGACAAGTATTAATTATTTCTAACCTAATTACAGAAGAGTAATTATGATTTAGTTACATAGATCATTCTAGATAATTCATGTAGTTTACAGGGTTCTTGTAACCAGTGTAGAACTGTGTTATAGGGCCCTGATCTTTAGTCAGTTCATTTCCCCTGAGATGCTCTGATTACATTCTATTCCAACCTCAGTAACATGTGGACTTGGATTTCCTCCCATCATCTTTCCACTAATCTAATGTCTGTGTTTCTTGGTCCCAGTCTAGACTGATCCTCCCACAATGTTTATCCACTACTGCAACCTACACTGCTCTTCTTTAAGCCTATCCACACAACCCAGCAATTTGAATCAGAGGGATACATAAGTCCAAGACACTCCTGTCCACAACATCTGTACATCAGAATGAGAAAGGGCACTGTGTGTCAATGTGGTGTCAATAATGATGAAACTCACCACTGAACTCTGTTGATGACTCCAGGATATTTTGACTCACAGTTGAGGAACTTTCTGTTTCATGACACTTGATTTGGATTTAGTATCTGTGTGGTCCAGATCTGTTCCTCATTGGAATGACTTTTATGGGGTTTTTTACTACAATCACAGCTGGCCTTCAGTCCACCTCACTTCATCCTTTTCTCCTCACCTCTTCAGAAAGTGTTATTAGTACTTCCCTGATAATAAATATCCAACCCTACAAAGACTTCATTTAACAAAACGTTTAATTTGGGTGGGTAGGGAAGAAGAGAGGAGCTGGAAGGAGTTTGGGTAGGGAAAACCATAATTATAATATACTATATGGTATTTATTTTAGATTATAAAAAGACTATGTACAAACAAAAGAATGAATTAAGTGAAATAAGAAACAGAAGCTTGCGGCAAGCTGCATTAATATGACTGAAATGCAGTTTTTAAAGAAAAATTATATGAGCATTTAGGGTCAGATGATTTTCATATAAACATTTATAGAAGGATGCTCAGCTACTACCTGATATTTGACATTTAGTAGGTCTCTTCTGTGCTGTTAAGTTTCAACTTCAGTCTTGAATCACTTGAGAAACTAGTCTCAGTTAAGGGCCTATGGGCATGTCTAGGGGGATTGCCATGATTCGTAATTGAGGAGTTCACTGTAGGGAGCACCATTCTCTGGTCAGAGTTCTGAGCATTACATAACTGGGAGGAGCTGACTGAGAAGAAGGAAACAAGTGGCATGCATGCATGCATTGATTTATCTCTGCTCTTGACTGTTGTATGACCTGAGTAGCTGCTTTATGTTCCGCCAGTATGATTTTCCCACTCTGATGGACTGTTACCTAGAATTGAAAGCTGAATAAACCCTTTCCCCCTTTAGTTTATTTTGGTAAAGATATTTGTCTCAGCAACAGAAGTAAAATTAGGACATTCTCTTTCGAAAAATGTGTTCCTAATTAATTAAATAAATTATGTTCTACTTTCATTGTCAGAATGTCATATATATATATATATATATATATATATATATATATATATATAGTAGATATCTAATAATTTTGTATCCATCTTACTCAATCTGAACTGTAATAGAGTAAGATTCAGCAAGAAGTTACACATAAATGTCTGCATTCTCTATACTTACAGGTGGTGCTTTTCTTATTTAAAGCCATGAATGCCTGGCTCTTGCCATTGGGAAAAATGATTTTGAGATGACAAGATTCTTATGATAATTTAGAATAGAAATTGCTTACCTTATAGGAGAAACAATCATATCCTTTATAATATTCTAGTTTTGTAATGTTGGTCAAGTTCTGAGCTCTCATGCTGCCATCAAGTCAATTATCGAGTGGGGACTCCAGCTGAGGCATATCTGGACTTTATTTTATATACAGAAGAAAGAGAAAACCATGTGAGTGGGGAACAAGACTGACCTCTGCCTTCCAACCTTATTCTGGAGCTCGCTGAAAAAAAAAGCAATGCAGATAAAATCTGCAGCTGCTCCCCTTGAGGAGGATCTGAAATAGGAAGCAAGACCAGCATCTTTTGTTCACTTTGATGTTCTTCTGGTGAAGTGTGACACAAATGTCACTGACCTCAGAAATTCTAGGGAATGACATATCTGGCAGAAACTGCTCACATCTCCACATTTGTGACAATGATGAACATATTTCAGCAGCCTTGTTGATAGAGGATCCTACTGAATAGAGCTAAGCAACAAAAGACTGTCCATAGTATATAGTAATTGTAGAAAGAGAGTTGAAAAACAGTAGACAAAACTCTTAAGAATGTCAAAATTCATGAGTTGGGAAAGTATTAGAAGGTTTGGCAAATGTGAGTTAAAGTAGAAAAATTCAAAAAGTGTAACTTTTGCCATATCCATCTGGTAACATTCATGTGGGCCCATGGAATGTTTATTATAAAAGACATTTAACCAAAGATATTTTTGTAAATTATTCTCTTTAAAAAAAGTAGTCATTAAGAACCAAATGTATTCTGAGCACTGCTCTGGACATTTAAAGTAAGTCAATGAGTAGAAAACAAAGACTTGGGAATACCTATTCATGATGAAAACAAAGACTTGGGAATACCTGTTCATGATGAAAACAAAGACTCGGGAATACCTGTTCATGATGAAAACAAAGACTCGGGAATACCTGTTCATGATGAAAACAAAGACTCGGGAATACCTGTTCATGAGACTCGGGAATACCTGTTCATGAGACTCGGGAATACCTGTTCATGAGACTCGGGAATACCTGTTCATGAGA
>NC_034598.1:1269721-1288418 GCF_900095145.1 Mus pahari | reverse complement strand
TTCATGAGACTCGGGAATACCTGTTCATGAGACTCGGGAATACCTCTTCATGAGACTCGGGAATACCTGTTCACGATAGAGATAGAAGAGTGTGTTTACCTTACAGTATAAAAGTGACTACTTTCATAACTAATCAAACATTAAACTGTATTATCAGCTCCTGGACACTGAGATCTGCATCTCTTTGTTCAATGATTCTTCAGTCTTATTAATCTACAAACATTTGAAATGTGCAAAGAACTCAAAATATGTGCATTGGATAAGGAATATCAATTCCAAATTACCTCGACTAACCGTGAAGAATGTTTTGTCAGATGCTGGTAACAAGATATGTGCTGCTTATATTGTCACAGACAAAGAAAGGGGGTCAGAAGGAGGGAAGGGCAGCTAGTTAACTTCAAGAAGGAAGCTTTAATCTAAACCATCAATCCACACCAGACGTTCTCTCCCACACTTGGTCGTGGGGCCTCCCAGGGGACCCCCCTTGCTGCTGGTGAACAGTTTACCTCCTCTCACAACACTGTTTTACAGTCAATGAACATGCTGATATTGCTGAATTACAGGGTAGCAAATGGAATTCATATGGCACCCATCCAAAGGAACTGGTAGACTTCATACTGGATGGTGAGTCAGTTCTTGGCCTTTGCAAGACGGGTCCTAAAGGAATCATCTTGAACATGGTCTAGGACCTGTTCAGTAAGAAACATTTAACCTAATTCAAAGAATTCCAAGTCAAGATCATTGATATAGAGTGTGAATAGACTGACAATTTTAGAAATTGACACAATGTTTCTGGAGTGGACCATGATGATTATAGATATGGAGTCAAATGATGATTAAGTGGCAATGTCTTACTCTGTAATGTTAGAATATAAACCATAAAGTCTATAGACATGACCTTTAAATATCAATGGTCTAGTATCTCCACATGTCTGTTGAATACTTAGGGAAAAAATTGAAAACAAAATGGAACTATTCTTCCTGTACACATAGCTGAGTTCAAGAACAGAATTGAATACAGTAAAGAATGGCATCATATGCTTGTCTTAGCTTACACAATACCAGAGAGATGTGTACAGAGTCACAAAGCATAATCTGCAATGGGAATTTAGAAAGGAGCCATTGGGGTACCAATAAAGCCTTTAAAGTGTGCCATGAAGCTAACATGATCATGGTTGACTTGCTCAGTATTCTTTGCTTGTAACTTTGGCAGACCTGGCAGAAGTTCTTGTGTAACCACAAGAAGGTCTTGCTCATGACTCATTAAATCACAAATATGCTAGTCTCAGCAAGTGATTATAGACAGTAACCAGTGTTGGCAGTCTCAAAAAGTAGATCCAAAGTAGCACCTTAAAAATCAAAATCAGAGTCAGGAGTATGAACAAGGTGATGACTAGGAAAATAGACAGTACCTGAAGCCGAGGTATTTGGGATACTTTTCTTAAAAAAAAAAAAAAAAAAAAAAAAGAAAGAAAAAGGCATGACTGTGTTATCTTGGTCAGCATTTCCTCAATGAGTAGAGTTGATAGGAAACACAAGATCAAGAGCACATAATCACTTCTACTCTGCATAAGGGGGATTCTATAACTTAGATAAACTTAGAAGGATGATGTATGAGTATTTTAGTCCAGGAGAGTTATTGATATTCTCCAACAGCAAAACAGCTTAATTTTTTTAATTAATAATGCCATTTGTTTAAATCTCAAATAATATCCCACTTCCCAGTTACCCCTGCACCAACCGCCCATCCCACATCTCACCTTCCCCCTTCCCTTTGCCTGTATGAGAGTGCGTCCCCATCCACCCTCACTCTCCTGTCTCACTGCTCCAGCACCCCCCTATTCTGGGGCATCAAACCTTCCCAGGACCAAGGGTCTCCCTTCCCATTACTGTCAGGCAAGGCCATCCTCTGCTACATGTGTATCTGGAGCCGTGGATCCCTCCGGGTACACTCCTTGGTTGGTGGTCTAGACTTTGGGAGAACTGGGTAGTCAAGCCAGCCTATGTTGTTCTTTCAGTGGGGTAGCAATTCCCCCTTGCTCCTCCAGTCCTTCTTCCAGCTCCTTCACAAGGTTCTCAGAGTTCAGTCTGATGGTTAGCTCTAAGCATCTACATATTAATTGATCAGTTGCTGGCAGGACCTCCAAAGGAACCACCACACTAGGTTTCTGTCAGCAAGCACCTCTTGACCACAGCAACAGTGTTGGGTTTGGCATCTGCAGACATGATGTATCCGCAGGTGGGGCCGTCCCCAGTTGGCACTTTCTTCTGTCTCTTCCAATTTTTGTCCCCATTCCTTCTTTGAACAGGAACATTTCTGGGTTAAAAAACCTTGAGATGGGTGGATGACACCATTCCTTGACCAGGAGCCGTGCCTATCTACTGGAGGTAGTCTCCAAAGGTTCTATCTCCCCCTTCTCTGCACATTTCAGCTAAAGTTAATCTCATTGGGTCCTGTGAGCTTCACATTTCTCAAAACAACTTAATTTTATAAGTTTTAAAGAAGAATGAAATCTATTTATTATTCTAAAGTAAAATAAGTACATACTATTCTAATTATACTGTCTGTAATCACTTAACAAAGCTAATCTTGACCCAAGAAGTAAATGGCTATAAGCATAGTCAAAGAATAAAAGGGTAATATTTTATAAAGTAAATTCATACTTGTTATAACTTGTCTGATATGTATTGTTGTCCAGTGAAAATAAAAAAAATCTCCATTTACTGCTTTATGCCACAAAGTAGTAGAAGCTATTTTTATTCACTGTCAGAATTTGTAAATATGATTATGACATATTATCTATAAAACACAGTGGTTTCCTGACTATGCATTTGTTCATTAAACATACAATGTGAAGATCTGATTGTTAATTATGAAATAATAATTCAAGAAGAGTTATCCAAAACAAAACGGGATACTTGAGCTTTCTATTTAGAGTCTGGCTAGCTCTGAGGACTTCAGGTGGGCTCCTGTTCAAGGTGTCCTCTGACTATCTCATTCTGTGAACAATGTCATTAACTAAAGATTGAAACTGATATTGGGTGGGGTGTCTGGTTTCAAAAATTATTTGGCCAAGGATTCTGATAAATAGAGTACGAGTGTAACAGAACATAATGTTTAGGTAGAATGAGAGATTTCTAAAATAATGCTCTCATTAACATCTAACTTCATGACTTAATTTGATGTCAAAGACATTTAAAAAATATATCTTTTCCAAAAAGAACCTTTGAAAAACAAAAAAGAATTTAACTATCTATTTTGATGAAAACATCGCTGAAGAAATCAGTAACAGAAAATGAGCAAAATGTACTAGGAATGTCAAAAGATCTAATTCTTTTAGATTGCCATTAGAGAGAATTATTAATACTGTGTAGGCCAAGACCATAGCGTATATTTTATCACTTTACAATGATTATACTACACTAATGGTGACACAAAAATTATAACAAATTATAAAGCAATATGGATGTAGTCAAATCAATTGAAAATTTCACAACAGTGATAAATTCAAGATAGAGTATTTCTAATGTTGATTTATTTATCCTAAATTTTTAAGTAAAAAGTTAAAGTTTGATATTCTGAAAAAAAAGTCACTAATATTAACATTGTTTTGGAGAATCAGTTGAAAGAGATAGATAGATAGATAGATAGATAGATAGATAGATAGATAGATAGATAGATAGACAGACAGACAGATAGATAGATAGATAGATAGATAGATAGATAAATAGATATTCAACGGAAGCTTTCAATCATCTACACAGTCTTAATTCTGTGGGAACTGGAAGCCCCAAAGTGGGAAATGACATGTAAACAGAGAAACTGAATATAATATTAAGCCATGTGATTAAGGGATATCAAACACCAAGTAAGGTTCTGAAAGGAAGTCTCCATTATGAACAACTAGGTGAACTAGGATAATGGTTGTGTTAAGTCAGGTGGTGTGAGGAAGATCTCAATGTCTGAAAAAGAATTCTATAACCCAAGTTAAAAACTACTCCTGATGGACTGACCATTCCAACGAATGAACAATGGAGAGAGGGAAATGAGAAAAGATATGGGAACAGGTTCTGATTCTATTCTTTGTAAACTTGTAATGTTTCTGGAAAATCATCCATTTAAATTCTAATCAAAAATTTTAAATTATCCAGGAATTACATATCCAGGAATTACATACTATCAAACTTTAGCTTTTTATGGGCTGCTGAGGTGGCACAGTGGTTGTTGCTGCTCTTCCAGTGGATTCCTTGCACCTACGTGGGAGATTATAACCTTGCATAACTCTGGTTCCCTAGGCTCTAACACTCTCCTCTTGCCTTCCCAGGCACCTCCCACACAGGAAGTTCATAGACATACAAGCAGGTAAAACAGCCACATACAAGAAATAAAGTAATTTTTTTAAGTTAGCAACTACTCTTTTATTCTAAGTATGAGACACAAAAGAAACTCAGAGAAATTAGGATATTTGCCAGGTTCAACATACAAAAAAGTGAAATACGTATTATTATATAGCTCCTTTTTAATCTATCTAAGAGTATATGCACAACAATTCTTATCTCCTCTTAAAAATTTAGTTGTGACTTAGTTGTGGCTACTATTGCTATGACATAGCACCATGATTACAGCAACTTGGGAAGAAAAGACTTTATTTGGCTTACACTTGCACAGCACTGTTCATCATCAAGGGAAGTCAGGGCAGAAACTCAAGAAAGTCAGGAAGCTGAAGTCAAGAGCTGATACAGAGGCCATGGAGGGGTGCTGCTTATTGATTTGCTCCCCATGGATTTGCTTAACTCCTTTTTTTTATAGAACCTAAGCCCACCAGCCCAGGAATGGTACTACCCACAATGGACTGGGCGCTCTCCCATCAATCATTAATGAGGAATATACCCTACATGCTTGGCTATAGCCCAGTCTTATGGAGGCATTTTCTTAACTGATGTTCTCCCCTCTTGGAAGATTCAGCTTCTGTCAAATTGACATAAAGCTATCTAACAGAGGTTATCACCTAAGAAAACACATAGAGATAAATTGAAGTTACCCTACCTTTACCATAAAAAACTCATGCAAATGTCATCTCTTAACATAGTATTGATTTTGTCTCTGTTATTGAAAAAAAATTCATTTTACAAAAAATTAAGCTTTCAAAGAAAGTTTGTATTAACTTAAGGAAGGCCATTTACAATACATAAACATATAGTTAAAATATTTTCTTACAAATTTGATTTGATACAATCATGAAAGACTTGGCCTACAATGTTCCAAGTACAGCTAGTGTACTTCTTTTATCTCTGGTGATAAAGCAAGTCTTAGAAATCAAGCTTGTAACATTTATTAAACAATTTATATTATGCAGCTCTTATACAGTTGTTAAAACTTCAGATTAATCTAAACAAAATTTATAGATATTATACTGACTTGTCGTGAAAATTAGTAAGAGATTTAGATACCACATTACATCTTATGCTCTCTAAAATATCCAAGAAGTTAAAAGGATGCACTCAAAGTTCATCCAACAGGCATCTGACATCTAAGTGAATATATCTATTATAGTTTCATCATGTAACTAGCGAATGCTAACTAATTTCAGTCACACCCATTCATAGCTGATCATATTTTCAACATTCAACTCCTTAAAGTATAACAAATACTTTGACAAGGGAGCTAAAACCATCCAGTGGAAAAAAGACATCATTTTCAACAAATGGTGATGGCACAACTGAGGGTTATCATGTACAAGAATGCAAATTGATCCATTCTTATCCTCTTGTACAAAGCTCAAGTCTAAGTGGATTAAGGAACTCCACATAAACCAGAGACACTGTAACTTATAGAAGAGAAAGTGGGGAAAAGTCTTGAAGATATGGGCACAGGGGGAAAATTCCTGAACAGAACAGCAATGGCTTGTGCTACAAGATCGAGAATCGACAAATGGGACCTCACCAAATCGCAAAGCTTCTGTAAGGCAAAAGACACTGTCAATAACACAAAAAGGCCACCAACAGATTGGGAAAGGATCTTTGTCAATCCTAAATCAGATAGGGGACTAATATCCAATATATACAAAGAGCTCAAGAAGCTGGACTCCAGAAATTCCAAATAACCCCATTAAAAAATGGGGTACAGAGCTAAACAAAGAATTCTCAACTGAGGAATACTGAATGGCTGAGAAGCACCTGAAAAAATGTTCAACATCCTTAATCATCAGGAAAATGCAAATCAAAATAACCTTGATATTCCATCTCACACTAGTCAGAATTGCTAAGATCAAAAACTCAAGTGACAGCAGATGCTGGCAAGGATTTGGAGAAAGAGGAACACTCCTCCATTGCTGGTGGGATTGAAAGCTGGTACAAGCATTCTGGAAATCAGTCTGGAGGTTCCTCAGAAAATTGGACATAGCACTACTGGAAGATCCAACAATACGACTCCTGGGCATATACCCAGAAGATGTTCCAACTGGTAAGAAGGACACATGTTCCACTATGTTCATAGCAGCCTTATTTATAATAACCAGAAGCTGGAAAGAACCCAGATGTCCCTCAACAGAAGAATGGATACAGAAAATGTAGTACATTTATACAATGGAGTACTACTCAGCTATTAAAAACAATGAATTCATGAAATTCTTAGGCAAATGGATGCATCTGGAGGATATCATCCTGAGTGAGGTAACCCAATCACAAAAGAACATACATAATATACACTCACTTATAAGCAGATATTAGCCCAGAAACATAGAATACCCAAAATACAATTTGCAAAACACATGAAACTCAAGAAGAAGGAAGACCAAAGAGTGGATACTTCGTTCGTTCTTAGAATGGGGAACAAAATACTCATGGAAGGAATTACAGAAACAAAGATCGGAGATGCAACCGAAGGAAATACCATCCAGAGACTGCCCCTCCCGGGGATCCATCCCATATACAACTACCAAAGTCAGACATTTTTGCATATGCCAGCAAGATTTTTGCTGACAGGACCTTGATATAACTCTCTCTTGTGAGTCTATGCCAATGCCTGGCAAATACAGAAGTGGATGCTCACAGTCATCTATTGAATNGAACACAAGGCCCCTAATGAAGGAGCTAGAGAAAGTAACCAAGGAGCTAAAGGGGTCTGCAACCCTACAGGAAGAACAATAATATGAACTGACTAGTACCCCCCAGAGCTGTGTCTCTAGTTGCATATATAACAGAGGATGGTCTAGTCAGCCATCAATGGGAGGAGAGGCCCTTGGTCTTGTGAATATCATATGCCCCAGTAAAGGGAAAGCCAGAGCCTGAAAGCAGTAGTGGGTGGTTTGGGGAGCAGGCCAGGGAGAGGGTATAGGGGACTTTGGGGATAGCATTTGAAATGTAAATGAAAAAATATGTAATAAAAAAGAATTTTAATATCAAAAAGTATAGCAAATTTATGTCATATTCCCTATTATACAAAATGTTCTCTTACCCAAAATACTAAGAAAAACAATCTAAAAATTACATATTCTTCTACTATTTCTAGGCTATGGATTTCTCCTGACAGCTGTGTTAGACACTATTTGAAGTATTTTTTATTAGATATTTTCTTCATTTACATTTCAAATGCTATCCCAAAAGATCCCTATACCCTCCTACCACTCTGCTCCCCAACCCACCCTCTCCCACTTCCTGGCCCTGGCATTCCCCTGTACTGGGGCATATAATCTTCAAAAGACCAAGGGCTTCTCATCCCATTGATGGCCAACTAGGTCATCCTCTTCTACATATGCCACTAGAGACACAAATTCACATTGTTATTCTTCCTATAGGGTTGCTCCTTGGGTACTTTCTCTAGCTCCTTAATTGGTGGCCCTGTGTTCCATCCAATAGGTGACTGTGAACTTCCACTTCTATATTTGCCAGGCACTGGCATAGCCTCACAAGAGATAACTATAACAGAATCCTGTCAGCAAAATCTTTCTGGTATATGCAATAGAGTCTGCATATGGTGGATGTTTATGGGATGGAACCCTGGGTGGGGCAGTCTCTGGATGGTCCTTCCTTCTGTCTCAGCTCCAANTTTTGTCTCTGTAACTCCTTCCATTGGTATTTTGTTCCCCAATCTAAGGAGGCAAAAAGTATCCACACATTGGTCTTCTTTCTTTGACATATTTTTCACATGAACAAAATACTGGTGTATATGCATGTTTAAACTTTTACATATCACATACATAATACAGTGGGACATTTCAGGACACATCACCTTAAACCCATCCCAATATATATTCGGAATATGTGTCTTTTCTCTCCATCTTTACTGTTTGGCTCTCCAACAATCTAGTATTATAATCCCAAACTTGAAATTGCTATTTGATCACTTGTTCCTCACATATTTCAACTCTGTCTTACCACAGTGTAAGAAGCCATCTAGCTCTTTCCATGTACTTTCCTCCTACAGAACAAATGGTTCTTACACTACTGCTCTGCAATGCATCCATAGATTCCCTGAAGATGTGGGAAACTCTCATTCTTATCCATTTCAGAGAAGCAAACACAAACCACCATAAACTAACTGAGTGCAGACAAGAAAGGACAAGATGAAGATCGGTGAACATTGAATAAGTCAACACTGGGCTAAACACTGACTAAAGGGCCAAGCTCAGAAAGGAGGCTAAACTAAGTGCTCAGTAGTGAGTTTAGGTTGCAGGAATAATATTAGTTCTTAAGTTACCTGGCTGCTTTGTCTGAGTGCCACTCTAAATGTTTAGTGAAGAAAGAAATCTCTATGATGACCTCAACATTTCCTACTGGTTACAGTCATATATACATGGTCCCATTACCACTAGAGAACATGCTGTGTAAAGAACGGCCACCAGCGGGACTCTGCGAAACCAACAAGTAACAGGTACAACACTAAATATTCTAAACGTCATGTTTCAGATGCAAAGGTGAATCATATATAGGGATTCCCTTTTATGATTTCCTATATATGATTCCCTTTTATGGGCCAATGAAGAACAGGGAAAGTGATATGCAATAAAAAAGAGTCTATATAGTGAAATGTCTTCCTTGAAAAGTATCTCATGATAACTCTCTTTCCTCCTCCCACTCCTTCCTTAAACACACACACACACACACACACACACACACACACACACACACACACACTAGTACTGAGGATTCAATTCATGCTCTCGTATATCTAGGCAAGCACACTACCACTGTCCTTCACCCCAGTCTATAATTTATCTGTATTTTAAGAAAGCAAGATATATTATTGCCACATATATTACATTATGCTTGTTTGTTCCTGCTGTGTCCTACCTTCTTCTGTACCTCTCGCTGATCCCCTTCCTGATTTCATAATCTATACAAACACACACATATGCATGCATATTTATAAACCTGAGTCTATAAGGCACAAGTAAGAACAAAATATAAACCAAGTATGGTGATGTACATCTTTAATCTCAGCACTCTGGGAGTGTGACAGAGAGGCAAGAGAATCTCTTAGTTTAAGACCAGCCTAGTCTATATGAAGACCTTAACTCATTACCAAAAAAAAAGAAAAAAGAAAAAAAAGAAAAAAAAAAGAAAGAAAGAAAGAAAGAAAGAAAAGAAAAGAAAAGAAAAGAAAAGAAAAGAAAAAAGGAAATGAAAAATCAAAGTATAATGATATATGTGGCTGAAAAGCCACAATTAGTCTTTATTTTCAATCTGAAAAATAAATTAACAAAAAAACAGACGTAACAGTTCTCTGCTGTGCTGTGGAACTCAGATTCCTGTTCTTAGACTCCAGCACTTACACACCAGCTTCATGGAGTACTGAAGTCTATACTGTCAACTAACTCTTAACTGGTTATCTCAGACTAAACAAAATTACTGCCAAGCACATATTCTCTTCTCTGAGCACATCATATATAATAACATTCTCTTAGTGTCAGAAAAAAACTAATCATGCAAGTCATCTCTGAGGTCATGCCTCTGGAGTTCCCATGGAACTGATTGAAGTCTTTGTTGAGACTGCACATAAGTTCAACTGTGAATCCTTCCTGGGTTTGTTTCTTTATTCCTCTGACAATAAAATTTTGAGAGCAACCCTGAAGAATAAATAGCCTGCATGTGAATCTCTCCAAGTAGGCTCCCTGGGGAGGCCATGCTAGGTGACATGAAATGTCATGCCAGATCTCTTACTCTGTCTGATCAAGTTCACTTCCATTTCTGAACTCATGATAAGTTCCTTCCAGCAATGAGCAGATCTATGTCCCCATTATTAACTCTAGTCATGTATCCTGTAACACTTAAACTAACACTTTCTTTACAATGCATTTTCTTGGCCACAATTACTGCAAGCTGTGTCTAACCCATCAGACATTCTAGAGCCACCCTAGAGCATAAATGTAGTTAACTGTGAATTTTCAAACCTTTAGCAATCAGTTTACACTATAGTAACTTGAAATAAACCATAGTAGAAGTAGCTACACCACAGAATAAGCCTTATAAGTATAGTTATCAAGAGCTAGTTGCTAATACTTTTACCAACATGGCATCAAATTTTTCCTGTTCTACAACTTGACTCCTTGCTCATTTATCAGTGGATGTGAATGCTAAACTATGTTCTGGGGTACATATTTTCATAAATTTGATGTTCCAAGTGCATAGTATCATGCTGTTTCTGAGAGTATAATTTTTAGTAACTCAAAACATTTTTCTTGGTGCCCTTTCCATAATAAGAATTTGAAATCTCCCCACTCATCCTATTCAGAGGTCTCTGGGTGTTTTGTGTAGATGAAAGAATGATGATGATTATAAATCTTAGTTTTAAAGATATATTATTCTATGTATAGCACAACCTCATACCCACATGTTTCACACCATAGTTCTAGTGATTTAATATCAGCTGTGACTTAATGTCAGCTGTGATCTGAAAATATTCAATGTAAGATTTCAAGTGTATACCTCATACATTTTAAATTGCGTGCAATTTCAGGCAGAAGATGAAATTCTTTCCACTCACAGTGTCCCTCATGTATTTGAAGCATCTCTGTTCAGCATATTTATACTGTCTGTGCTATTCATCCATCAGTCCTCTCTGGTATCAGATCAAATGACACCATCTCACAGTCCTCAAATATCTGTTATTTTACCTAGGGAAGACTTCAAAGAACAAGACTAGTGGGTCTGACAGTTCATTTGTGACAATAGAAAGACAAAAATACTTCCTCACACTGAAGAGTTGAAAAGACAAAGAAAAGTTCTGAAAGAAACAGAAGAAAAAAGAAGAAATATTTGCTTAAAACATTTGTATTAAGAGTTCTATTTTTCTTAGTTAATATCTTATAGGTATCATGGATATGTACACATAGGAAAATATTAGGGTATGTAGAAGGGTTGGTGCTATTGTTGGCTCAAATATAAATTAATGTGCTTAGTATGTGTCCTCTGCAGGCAGAGAGGATTGCTCTTCTTGAGGTTAGGGGAATGTTCTTTATTCAATTATAGCATCTCTTGTATTTTTATATCAGTCATCACATTGTGATTTTTCTCAATTACATTATAAAAAAGCTCTCTGTGATGTAGATTCTACTTCTTTAAATCAATAAATTATTTTTGTGTATTATATCTGATTCACATAATTTAGCCTTTTTAAAATCAATTTTTGCAAAACTTATAAAATGTGTGACTCAAGGATTTTTTTCTTCCTAGATAATAATTCTTGTCCTTAAACATCACCTGTCATAATCTTGCTGCAAGCTTCTCTGTTGTTGACACTTGGAAATGAAATTTTAATATGGCTAATGCTATTCTTTACTTACCATTTTATACGATAATATTTAAAGAATACCTGTTTCAGTTATTAGAAACCTCCAAGGGAGGAATAGAAGATAAAGAGATTGTTTTGGCATTCTTTCTGCTGACATCTACACTGTGGCAGTGGCTGCTGCTGCTGCTCAGACAGGAGATGCCCTGCCTATCACTTTGGATTTGTGAACCCTGTCAGGGAAGATGCTTTTGTGCCTCAGGCTCTAGGGCCATGTCCTGTCAGCACTCTCTCTCAGTGCTGTGTCAGCAGCCCAGCTGAAACTCCTCTTCCTTATGTCTTAGGATCAGCAAGCTGAACCTGCCTACTAGAGAGCTCAGGCGTGACTGTGGGCAGCAAAGAGCTGGCATATCTAACAAGATGGTAACATTCACTGCCTGCTTGTCTGGCAAGCTGCCTGGTTCTTGTCCTCCACTTTTCACACTTAATTTCCTAAATCAGTGCATTATGGAACCTGCCAGATCACTGGTGACAACACATATGCATATCTTTTTTTCTTTATTCTTGGATATTTTTTTCATTTACACTTCAAATGTCACATATGCATATCTTAATGCCCCAAGCCCTATTCTCATACAGCCATTAATCCCCTGTTGTAGGAAGATCTTGCTCTAGGAGTCTACTGATCCTCTTCCCTGGGATCACTGAGAAACACTCCTCATTCAGGATTAAAGTATGATCAATATGATATTATGCATCAAAGTTACCAGAGATGATGGTGGATCAATTAGTTAAGAGACCACTACAACTCACATCCTCAATGCAATATAGAATTACTATTTTTATTAAAAGTTAAGAGGGCGTGGTTAGAAGTTGGAAGAATGAGAAAAAAAGTACAAGCTATATTAAGAAATTAGAATATCTTGTATTTTTAAATCTCTGTACCTGTATTCACAATGACAGTTAATAACATGTTGACAAGTTAAGTCTTCTTTGTTTCAGAATATTCTTTGTTGCATGCTTAGGTTTAAAAAAAAATAACTCCTTGAACTAGGGGTAGAAGTAAGACATTTATTGAACTATTAGTGGTATAAATACAAGAAATATCAGGGAAAGTGAATTATATACCTCACTAGAAAATTCACTGGTTAAGACCTTTACCTAAAACAAGTAAACTGTGGGCTTCCAACTCCAATTCTCACATGTAAATAGCTTAGAAGATACCACTCCTTACAGCAAGAAAGGCTAAATAAGCTGAAAATGAATGACTCTTCTTGCAACCATCAGAAACTTAAGATTAGATGGCATATTGGCACATTAAGCCCTGAAGAAATGGGTGCATCTAGAATGTTACATCTGCATTCAGATTACATAGCAGCAAAGTAGCTGCCACCACAAACATGTAGGCATTTAATATTTATGTTGATAATCTGCTGGAAGAAACCCTGGTCATGAGTCCTAGGGAAGTCTCTTACCTTTTTACAGGCTTTAAATCCAAAGTTCCAAAGATGTTCTTATTCTTTTTAAAGATCCAAGAAACTATAGCAAGGGCAGGGAGACATAATAGGAAAAAGATGTTCTGCATAACAAAGTCATACTCAATATGGGGGAAGAATTTGGCAATAATTATGCTAGCCATAGAAAAGGTCCTCTTCCTATTCTGGGTTTCTCTGGTTTTCCTAGCTCACTCAAGAAGTAAAACATACATTTTACCAGAACAGGAGTAGATAATGACACTGCATTGCTGGAGTTGCAATCCTAGAGCCATTAGGTCTACTGAGACTGGAGCATCATCCAGACATTGCCTAGTTCTCTCCTCTCATACTGGCCATACCTGCTACCACATGAAGTGTTTAAATGGAAAAATTGCAAGAGACAGACATTTTGAGATGGGAGTATTTTCCTAAGGCCAAAGTTAGGAAAAAAGGAAAAAAAGAAAACAAAAAAACAAAAAAACAAAAAAAAAACAGAGGAATCTGGAGCTTTGTGCAACTACGTCAGACATTAGGAATTGCCCAGGTCTAATACCACATCAATATAAACACCATCACTTATAAGCTATTAAGACTTCCTATGCATGTTACAACATAGACTATGTAAGTCAAACATAACATCCTTATGCATATTATACTATAACCAGTTTTGTGTGAGAAATTACAAAATATTACAAAAGAAATATAACTACAGTCTGAAGAGAGCAAGCAATAACCAGAAGCAAGACATGGTGTTCACATTGTAATTATGGGACCAGGACTTTAAAGTAACTGTGATTAATTTTTATTATTTTGGTGAAAAGCAGAAAAGGTAAGAACAAATGTGCAATCTGAATTGAAAAATGTAAACTCTGAAAATGATAAATAAGTAGATAGATAGATAGATAGATAGATAGATAGATAGATAGATAGATAGAATTAACAGCATTGGAACAGAAATGAAAAAGAAACACCATTAGTGAGCTCAGAGTACATCCAGTAGAGGTAAGGATTAGCCAATTTCTAGTCTTTCGCAATGCTCAAAAAAGAAGTAGGGGAAAAAATCTAACAAAACAGTTACAATTTTAAAAGGCATAATATATGTATTTGTGATTCCAGGTGAGTGAAAGAAAATGAGAAATTAAAAGGAAAATGGTAATGGTAAGACTTCTAAAATGAATAAAAATACAGAACCATACATCCAGAAACCATGAAGACAAGTACACAGAAAGCAACTGCTAGGGACATCATCTTCAGAGTAAGGGTGCCCAAGACAAAAATCAGTGTCTTGGAAGAAGCTAGAAAAGGAAGCAATTCACCCACAGAAGAACACATAGAAGAACAGATAGAAGGCCAATGACAGAGAAGATGGGGGAGGTTTCTGCAGAATCCCAGCAGGAAGAAGTGGATACAATTCAAGTGAAAAAATGAAACAAACTAGAGTTATACTAACAAAGATGTCAATCAATCATAACACACACACACACAAACACACATACACACAAACACACACACACACACACAAACCAAGAGGAAAAATTAGATAAACACAAACTAAAGAAATATGTTTTCAATAGATCTGCAAAAAAAAAAAATACTGTAAGATATTGTTGCAGAAAGTATTACAGAACACAAATGGGTATTATGAGAAGAAAGTAAAAATTCATTCACTTTTATCTATAGTTAATTGATATAAAAAGAATTTTTCATTTTAAAACAAAAATGTATTTAATAATGATAGCATGAAATAAATCCCAGCAATCTTAAGGATACAAAACGGAATCATGGAAAGGGAGTTGGGAGTATTGTGATATTGTAATTTGATATGGTGGAACCTAAATGAGATTCATAGAGCACTGCACTAGTGTAGAAAAGTTAGATCTGGGTACCTTGTTCCCCCTTCTAAGAAGGATCGAAGTATCCACACTTTGAGTTACAGAGACAAAATGTGGAGCAGAGACTGAAGGAATGACCATCCAGAGACTGCCCCACTGGGGATCCATCCCATATACAACCACCAAACCCAGACAATATTGTGGATGTCAACAAATGCTTACTAACAAGAGCCTGATATAGCTGTCTCCTGAGAGGCTCTGCCAGTGCCTGACAAATACAGAAGTGGATGCTCACAGTCATCCATTGGTCTGAGCACATGATCCCCAATGAAGGAGCTAAAAATAGGACCCAAGGAGTTGAAGGGGTTTGCAGCCCCATAGGAGGAACAACAATATGAACTAACCAGTACTCCCAGAGCTCCCTGGGACTAAACCACTAACCAAAAGAAAACAAAACACAAACACACACACACACACACACACACACACACACACACGGAGGGACTCATGGCTCCAGCTGCATATGTAGTAGAGGATGACCTAGTCGGTCACCAGTGGGAGGAGAGGCCCTTGGTCTATACCCTAGTATAGGGGAATTCCGAGGCAAGGAAGCAGGAGTGAGTGGGTTGGTGAGTAGTGGGAGGAGGAAGGGGTTAGGGGGTTTTCAAAGGGGAAACCAGGAAAGGGGATAATATTTGAAATATAAATGAAGAAAATATATAATTAAAAAACAAATAAATATAGGCAATACCATACAGAAATATGTGAATGTAGGTAATACTTAAAAATAAATTCATAAAAATGTATGTCTGCAAATGTATGCTAATGTAACTCAGGAGCCAACTGTGGGATTTCAGTGGTCAAACAATGAAATAGAAAAAGGCATCATTGCTTACAGGTAGCATATTCCACAGACATACATATATCCAATCAGACAGTAATAAATGATCATCCAAATTAATTAATGGAGTGAACGATATATGAATTTTTCAAATATTATTTTCAAGTATTAGGGACTTCCACATACTTTAGATACTTAGACTTCAAAAATGAAAGATAAGTAAGCATGGGAGAACAAGTAATGAAAATGGCCTCATCTTTATGTAAGGTTCATTACAGTTAATTCTGATTGTCAATTTAGGGTCTAGTACCCCATAGGAGACAAAGCTCGGGGCATGTCTTTGAAGGATCGGGAACACTCATTTTAGCTGTGGCAAGCACCATTTCAAAGTCCAGGACCCAGAACTAAATATAAGACAGAAAGTGTACTAAGCAGTAAAATGCTATTAACTAGAAATGTTATGATGAACTGAATCCTTCAATCAGAGCCAAAATCAGTGTTTTCTCACTTAAGTCTCTCAACACGTTCTATCTATTCAAGCACAACAATGAGAAAAGTCACTACAATATAAGGTAGAAGTCAATAGAGATAAATCTTGTTGATATAGTTGCCCAGGGTACAATGCAACAAAAATGAAATTTTATCACTATGCTATATTCCCAAAAATTCATAACATTAGTCTAGTCTAGATAAAAGCATCTATAAAATGAATAAGTAAACCATCTCAAAATTTCAAGACTATACAACAAACAGAAAATATGTTCTTGCCAAAGCAAAAACTGCACTGAAAAAAAAATGCCAAGAAGAATAATCAAAAGTATGTCAATAAAAGAAGGAAAACTAAACTGGTACAATTTAAGCAAAGAATGAAGGAGTTTTTGAACACTGACTCTGAGTTAGTGGGAATTCTAGAAGGTGGCCAGTGGGAGACATCCAGCACAGTGGAGCAGGTTTATTAATATGTGTATCTTTTATTAGGCCATCTGTGTTTGCTGCTGCAGAGACTTCGAGTTATGTCCTTCCCCTGCATTTCTAAGAGACTGGAGGATAGAGCTGTTAAATCCTTCTGGGTTTAGATGATATCTCAATACTCAAAAAGTCATTCCTCAATTTCAAAACTGTATACAGACTGGAAGAACATTTAAAACGTTTTAAAGGGAGTGGCTCAAGTTCCTTCTGTTCAGTGCCAGCACCACGCTACCTTGGGCCCAAACTCAGTGGATAGTCCCATGGTCTCCATGGGACTCTACCCCCAACAGGCACCTTAGCACACCAAGGATCTTAGAATCACTGGTGAGTGAAACACAACATCTGTTCCAATTGATGCCTGGGGATTGCTGGAGCACAGACACAGGAACCCTGCCCAATCAGTGTATCAGATTCCTTAAGGTCTACTCTGTTCTACCTTGGTTTGAAATGATAGGACAGACCCCACTGTCCCCAGAGGAGGTCCCACGTCCACACCCAGGATCTTAGGATTCCAGGATCCCAGAGTCCAGGGTTCCCAGGAACTTGGTCACACCAGGATCTCAGGTTTTCAGAGGAAACTGGACAGCTAAGAACTCTGACACACTCAGAATCTCAGGTTCACAGGAGCCCACAATCAAAGAATCACAAAGAAAGCTGGACACTGAGAAGTTTGGACTCAAGTGCGATTACAGGGAGGACAGGCTCCAATCAGCTTTATCAAGGGCAACAAGCACTTGAGATAATCAGACAGTAAGAGGCAAGCTTAACAACAGAAGCAACAGAAACCAAGGTTACATGGGATCATCAGAACCCAACCCACCCACCATAGCAAGTCCTGAATACACCATTACACCAGAAAAGCAGCAAGATATGAATCTAAAGTCACTTCTCATGAGGATGATGGAGGACTATAAGAAGCACGTAAATAACTCTCTTAAAGAAATACAGAAGAACACATCAAAGTTGGTCAAAGAATTGAACAAAACCATCCAGGATTAAAAAACTGGATCTAGAAACACTAAAGAAATGACAGGGGTTCTTCCTTACCAATTTGTATCCCCTTGATCTCCTTTTATTGTCGGATTGCTCTGACTAGGACTTCTAGTACTATATTGAATAGGTAGGGAGAAAGTGGGCAGCCTTGTCTACTCCCAGATTTTAGTGGGATTGCTTCGAGTTTCTCTCCATTGACTTTGATGTTGGCTACTGGTTTGCTGTAGATTGCTTTTATTATGTTTAGGTAGGGGCCTTGAATTCCCAATCTTTCCAACACTTTTATCATGAAGGGGTGTGGATTTAGTTAAACACTTTCTCAGCATCTAATGAGATGATCATGTGGTTTTTGTCTTTGAGTTTGTTTATGTAGTGGATTACGTTGATGGATTTCCTTATATTAAACCATACCTGCATCACTGGGATGAAGCCTACTTGGTCATGATGGATGATCATTTTGATGTGTTCTTGGATTTGGTTTGCAAGGATTTTATTGAGTATTATTGCATCGATATTCATAAGGGAAATTGGTCTGAAGTTCTCTTTCTTTGTTGGATCTTTGTGTGGTTTAGGTATCAGAGTAATTTGCAGATGATATGATGGTGTACATAAGTGACCCTAAAAAGTCCATCAGAGAACTCCTAAACCTGATTAAGAGCTTCAGTGGAGTACATGGATATAAAATTAACTCAAACAAAT
Source organism: Mus pahari (assembly GCF_900095145.1). Lineage (NCBI taxonomy): Eukaryota > Metazoa > Chordata > Mammalia > Rodentia > Muridae > Mus > Mus pahari. The sequence goes on along the minus strand of NC_034598.1, from coordinate 1,269,881 downwards.
CAGTGGCCTTCCTCTACACGAAGGACAGATGGGACGAGAAAGAAATTAGGGAAACAACACCTTTCACAATAGTCACAAATAATATAAAATACCTTGGTGTGACTCTAACTAAGGAAGTGAAAGATCTGCATGATAAGAACTTCAAATCCCTAAAGAAAGA
>NC_034598.1:1266202-1267545 GCF_900095145.1 Mus pahari | reverse complement strand
TACCCAAGGAGCTGAAGGGGGCTGCAATCCTGTAGGTGGAACAACAATATGAACTAACCAGTACTCCCTGAGCTTGTGCCTCTAGCTGCATATGTAGCAGAGGATGGCCTATTTGGCCATCATTGGGAAGAGAGGCCCCTTGGTCTTGCAAACTTTATATAACCCATCACCAGGGTAGGCCAGGGCCAAGTAGTGGGAGCGGGTAGGTAGGGGAGCAGGGGTGCGGGGAGGGGGGCATAGGCAACTTTTGGGATAGCATTTGAAATGTAAATAAAGAAAATAATAATAAAAACATACTAATGTTAATTAAAACTAAAAAGAAAAAAAAAGAAAAAAGAAATCACAAGGGGACACAGCTCTGGAAATAGAAAACCTAGTAAATGAGTCAGGAGCAAAAGATACCATAGAAAACATTGACACAACAATCAGAGAAAATGTGAAATGCAAAGATACTAACTAACCCAAATATACAGGAAATCCAGGACAAAATGAGAAGACCAAACCTAAGGAAAATAAGTGTAAATGAGAAGGAAGATGTTCAAGTTAAAGGGCCAGAAAATATCTTCAACATAATTATAGAAGAAAACTTCCCTAAAGTTCGAGTCCAGTCTGGTCTACAGAGTGAGTTCCAGGACAGCCAGGACTATACAGAGAAACCCTGTTTCAAAAAACCAAAGAGAGAGAGAGAAAGAGAGAGAGAGAGAGAGAGAGAGAGAGAGAGAGAGAGAGAGAGAGGCCCATGAACTTACCAGAAGCCTACAGAACTCCAAATAGTTTGGACCAGAAAATAAATTCCTCAGGTCATATAATAATCAAAATACAAATGTATAAAGCAGAGAAAGAATATTAAAAGCACTAAGGGAAAAGGGTCAAGTAACATATAAAGACAAGACTATCAGAATTACACCTGACTTCCCAGAGACTATGAAAGCCAAAAGATCATAGGCAGATGTCATAAAGACCCTAACAGAGAACAAATGCCAACCCAGACTACTATACCCAGCAAAACTCTCAATTACCATACATGTAGAAACCAAGGTATTCCATGACAAAACCAAATTTACACAACATCTTTCTAAATATCCAGGTCTTCAATGAAAAATAAAGGAAAGACTCCAACAAAAGGAGGGAAACTATGCTCTAGAAAAAGCAAGAAATTACTCTTTCAACAAATGTATAATAAGAAAACCACATGAACAGAGTCCCAACTCTAAAAAGAAAAATAACAGTAAGCAACAGTTACTTTTCCTTAAATCTCTTAATATCAATAGACTTAATTCCCTAATAAAAAGACATAGACTAACAGACTAGATACGTGAACAGGACCCAACATTTTGTTGCAA
>NC_034598.1:1254489-1265103 GCF_900095145.1 Mus pahari | reverse complement strand
GGGCAGTTTCTGGCCCAATGTCCTTTTTCTTTGCAGTATGCACATTGATCATTTTCAAGCTGCAGTCTTTTTCCTCCTGGAGGTCTTCTTGCTCTGTTGCCCAGGTACCCTGACTGTCCTGTCTCTATCCTCTTTTCACCTACTACTGCGGCCAAAATTTTAGTTAAGTTTCTCTCCTGCCGGCGATCACGCCGGTTCTCTCTCTCTTCTGCCTCTTTCTTTTCTCTCTCTTGCTTCTCTTCCTCTGTTTCTCTTTTATGATACACTTTCTCAGCTTCCTTTACTAAATCCTGCAAAGTATAGTCCAGGAGAATTGGTATTAGGTCCTCTTTGAAGGTCTGATAGAACTTTGCACTAAACCTGGGCTTATTTGGGGGGGGGGAACTATTAATGATTGTTTCTATTTGTTTAGAGAATATGGGACAGTTTAGATTATTAATCTGATCCTGATTTAACTTTGGTACCTGGTATCTGTCTAGAAAATTGTTCATTTTATCCATGTTTTCCAGTTTTATTTAGTATAGGCTTTTAGAGTAGGATCTGATGTTGCTTTGGATCTACCCAGGTTCTGTTGTTATGTCTCCCTTTTTATTTCTGATTTTGTTAATTAGGATACCATCCCTGGGCCCTCTAGTTAGTCTGGCTAAGGATTTATCTATCTTGTTGATTTTCTCAAATATCTAGTTCCTGGTTTGGTTCTTTGTATAGTTCTTTTCGTTTCCACTTGGTTGATTTTAGCCCTGAGTTTGATTATTTCTACTCCTCTTTGGTGAATTTGCTTTCTTTTGTTCTAGAGCTTTTAGGTGTGCTGTCAAGCTGCTAGTGTATGCTCCCTCCAGCTTCTTTTTGGAGGCACTCAGAGCTATGAGTTTTCCTCTTAGGACTGCTTTCATTGTGTCCAATAAATTTGGGTATGTTGTGGCTTCATTTTCATTAAACTCTAAAAAGTCTTTAATTTCTTTCTTTATTTCTTCTTTGACCAAGTTGTCATTGAGTAGAGTGTTGTTCAGCTTCCACGTGTATGTGGGCTTTCTATTTTTTATGTTCCTATGATCAGCCTTAGTCCTTGGTGATCTGATAGGATATATGGGATCATTTCAATATTTATATATCTGTTGAGGCCTGTTTTGTGAATAATTATATGGTCAATTTTGGAGAAGGTACCATAAGGTGCTGAGAAAAGGTTATATCCTTTTGTTTTAGAATAAAATGTTCTATAGATATCAGTTCAATACATTTCTTTCATAACTTCTCTTAGTTTCACTGTGCCTCTGTTTAGTTTCTGTTTCCAGTATCTGTCCATTGATGAGAGTGGGGTGTTGAAATCTCCCTCTATTATTATATGAGGTGCAATGTGTATTTTAAGCTTTAAGTTTCTTTAATGAATGTGGATGCCATTGCATTTGGAGCATATATGTTCAGTATTGATAATTTATCTTGGTAATGAAGGGTTAAAAATAATAATAAGCTGCCTAAGTTACCCAAAAGAAGAAGTGGGGTCTGTGAGAATATGAACCATTCTCAACAATAAAAGAACCTCTGGTAGAATCACCATGCCTGACCTTAAACTGTACTACAGAGCAATTGTGATAAAAACTGAATGGTACTGGTACAGTAACAGACAGGTAGATCAATGGAATAGAATTGAAGACCCAGAAATGAACTCACATACCTATTGTCACTTGATCTTTGACAAAGTACCTAAAACCACCCAGTCGAAAGAAGACAGCATCTTCAACAAATGGTGCTGGCCCAACTGGTGGTTAGCATGCAAATTGATTCATTGTTATTTCCTTGTACAAAGTCCAAGTCTAAGTGGATCAAGGAACTCCACATAAAACCAGAGACACTGAAACTTATAGAGGAGAAAGTGGGGAAAAGCCTCAAAGATATGGGCATAGGGGAACAATTCCTGAAGAGAACACCAATGGCCTGTTCTGTAAGATCAAGAATCGACAAATGGGACCTCATAAAATTACAAAGCTTCTATAAGGCAAAAGATACTGTCAATAAGACGAAAAGACAACCAACAGATTGAGAAAAGATCTTTACCAGTCCTAAATCTGATAGGGGGCTAATATCCAATATAAATAAAGAACTCAATGAGTTGGACTCCAGAAAATCAAATAACCCTATTAAAGAATGGGGTACAGAGCTAAACAAAGAATTCTCAACTGTGGAAAACGAAATGGCTGAGAAGCACCTAAAAATGTTCAACATCCTTAATTATAAAGGAAATGCAAATCAAAGCAACCATGAGACTCCACCTCCTACCAGTCAGAATGGCTAAGATCAAAAACTCAGGTGACAGCAGATGCTGTCGAGGATGTGGAGAAAGAGGTATACTCACTGGTGGGACTTTAAGCTGGTACAACCCTCTGGGAATCAGATTGGCAGTTCCTCAGAAAATTGGACATAGTTTAGCGGAAGATCTAGCAATATGACTCCTGGGCATATATCCAGACAATGCCCCAACCTATAATGAGGACACATGTTCCACTATGTTCATAGTTGCCTTGTTTTTAATAGCCAGATGCTAGAAAGAATCAAGATGTCCCTTAACAGAGGATTGGATACAGATAATGTGGTACATTGACACAGTGGAGTACTACTCAGTTATTAAAAACATTGAATTCATGAATTTCTCAGACAAATGGATGGACCTTGAGGATATCATCCTATGTGAGTTAACAAAAGAATACACATGATATGCACTCACTGATAAGTGGATATTAGCCCGGAAGCTCAGAATACCCAAGATACAATTCACAAACCACATGAAACTCAAGAAGAAGGAAGACCAAAGTATGGACACTTCAGTTCTTCTTAGAAGGCCGAACAAAATACCCATTGAAGGAGTTACATAGACAAAGTTCAGAGCAGAGACTGAAGGCATGACCATGCAGAGAATGCCCCTCCTGGGGATCCATCCATTAAACAACCACCAAATCCAGACACTACTGCAGTTGCCAAGAAGGGCTTGCTGACAGGAGACTGATACAGCTGTCTCCTGAGAGTCTCTGCCAGTACCTGACTAATACAGAAGTGGATGCTCACAATCATTCATTAGATAGAGCACAGAGTCCCCAGTGAAGGAGCTAGAGAAAGTACTCAAGGATCTGAAGGAGTTTGAAGCCCCTAGGAGGAACAACAATATGAGCTAACCAGTAACCCCAGAGTTCCTTGGGACTAAACCACCAATCAAAGAAAACACATGGAGAGACTCATGGCTCTAGCTGCATATGTAGCTGAGGATGTCCTAGTCATCAATAGGAGGAGAGGCCCTTGGTCCTGTGAAGGTTCTATGCCCCAGTATAGGAGAATGCCTGGGCCAGGAAGCAGGAAATGGTGGGTTGGGGAGCAGGGAGACGGAGGAGAGGATAGGTAATTTTTGGAGGCGAAACTAGGAAAGGGGATAATATTTGAAATGTAAATAAAGAAAATATCTAATAAAATATTTTAAAGAGCAGAGGAATAATTTTTAAAAGAAAAATTTTCTATGAATATAGAAATCAAAAATTTGTCTAAAGTATAGGTAAGCTGAGAGAGCATTAAGCCATCTACATGATGTCAAACCCAAGATGAGCCTAAATTGATATGGCCACCAAATTAAATGGAGTATGCCAAAACAGGCTCTGGGAGAGAAAAAAAGGGGAGCAGGGGAAGGGAAACATTTTAAAATTCAAATAAAGTACAAACTCTAACAATAATGCGTCAACATTTGGTTTAACAATTATGACAAATGTACTATAGAGACCCAAGATATTAACAACAGAAGTGACTGAGATTTATGGGGTCTCACTATCTTTCTGTTTTTCAGTAACTCCAAAGCCATTTTAAAATGAAAAGTTTATTAAAAAGTAATAACTCTACACTGTTCTGAGCCTTTGGAACCAATTTTCTTCTTGTTTAAAAAATGCATTTATTTTATGGTAGAAATAACCACCACAGACATAGAAATAATAATTGTAGTGGTTTCTCATGTAGCATGCATTAGGATCATTCTCTTGTATGGAGAAACTCTGGGGAAAACTGCTACTCCAAGAAAGAATATCCCATGTGAGGTCTCTGAGACAGTCTAAAGTCATCATTAAGAATATAATAAAATTAAACTACATCCTACAAAGAGTCCAAGTAAATTTGATAGATGTTGGGGGTGAAGCATTAGCATCAGTGCTATTAACACAGATTCCATCTTCATTTTTCTTATGCACAGCCATCTCGAAAGTCACATCAAGGCTGACATGAATGCTGATGAGTTTTTAGCAGAATTCAGATACAGAGAAGACAGAGTGTGATATCAGGAACTGCAGAGACAACTGAGCAGAGAAATTTGAGAGGTGCTGATACGTTTTGATGTACCAGCATTGGACAGTTCAGGGAAAAAAAAACTGTGAAAAATAGGGAATGTCATAATAACCAGATCTATCTGCTAATTAGCTAATAGATATTTAGAAAAAATACCTATGAACTGGGACACATTACTCTGAGTTTGTGTGGGCAAGTTTGCCTCTGAACTTCAGACTCAGCAATTTACTAACCACCAGAAAAAAAAATGACCAGAGACTGACTGGCTACACCAGCTAAATTGTTTACAGCATTTTCTTCCCTTTAAAAAATGTTTTTAAGAAATGGTAGACAAATGAGCTGTATTTTTAACATTTAAAATAATTTAAATTTTTATGTGTATGTATTTGCTGCATTTATTTTATGTGTGTATGTATAAAGCAGTTACTTGTGTGGTCTTTTTCCTCAATGATTACTCTATTGCAATTTTTGAGACAGCCTCCTACTGAACCAGGAGCTCCCTGCTTTGACTAGATTATATCCTCAGTGAGCTGTTAGATCCCCTGTCTCCACCTCCCAGTCAGGGCAGGAACCAATTATTTATATTTAATATTTCTTCTTACCTCCTTGACTTAATTCTGCCTGTTTGTATTATTGATTGTATATGTCTGCATGTGTTCATACCTGGGAGGTGGTCACATGTTGTCTACATGTGAACTTGCATATGCACATGAGTGCATACAGAAGCTATAGGCAAGCCTTGGATGTTGTTCCTTAGGCTTTGTCTGTGTTACATATTTTATTTCTCAAAAAAAATAAAAAAATAAAAAAAAAGATCTCTCATTGATCTGGAAGTCATCCCTTATATTAGACTGACTGGCTAAAGAGGCTTAGGATTTTGCATGTCCCTGCCTCCCCAGTGCTTGGCTCCAAAGCCTGTGGCATAACACTAGCCTTTTTCTGGGGATTCTTAAGATCTCCATGGTCTCCATGCTTGCAAGGTAAATTCTACTAGCAGAGACATCCCTTCGTACATAATTCATTTGTTTGTTTTATCTATTACTTTTTAATTCCTTGAGACATTCACAGAAGTGTCTCTACTTATATTTACATTAATGAGGATATATACCTATAATATAACATATACTTATATTTATACTTATATTAAAGTATAATACTATACTTACAGAAGTACAGTACCAAGTAAAATAATTTATCATTCTATAATTATTGAAATTGTACTTTATATATATTCTATCTTCAATTTCATATTCCTGCAAATATTTAAGAGCTTTCCTAATGTATAAGAAGCAAGCAGTTCCAAGTTAACTTTGGAAGACAGTCTCTTGATTATTGAAGACCAAATTATTGTTAATTACTAAATACCAAAGTTCAGGATTAAGATAGCCCAGACTTGAATGGAATACACTCCCTCAGAATCAGTAATTAATTAATATTAGAACTATTAATTAGTATTAGAACTGCCAATACCCCAGTAAGGGCATTAGGAATTTGCAGGAATTCTTTTTATTCCTCTATCAAAAGGCAAACATCTTATTTTATAAGATTTATTGCTTCCTCAAATGATTATAATCATTAATGACAGTTTTTTAAGAGCAAAAAATTTAAGCTAATAAAAATCTGTTAAGATAGAATTTAATTAATAAATAGACGTCATTGATTAATTTGTATTTTGGAGAATGTATTTTTAAGACACAAAACATCATTGTTCATAGTTAAAGTTGTGATCTTTCTCATATATCATCATTCTGAACAAGGGAGTAGTTCCTGTGCTATTGGTGTTTTGTTCAGAAAGTGTGTGGCCCCCTAATATTTTGAAGCATATTCCCTCCAGTTTATTTTTATGTTCAAGTATTTCATGTTTTAAATTATGGTTTTGCTGCTTTTTTTTCTTTTTTTCTTTCTCACTCCATTAATTGTTGCTTTATTTTTATCTCCTTTCTACTTTTACATTTTTAGAATTGAGACTGTAGTTACAAAGATCTGGAAAAAAATGTTCAATTTTATAGCATTTGCAATAAATGTAGTATAATCTCCTTTGTTTTACTGTTTAAAAGAAGCATGAATTTTAAGTGTTTTTATTTTTATATGTTTTATTATTTTCTTTATTTACATTTCAAATGTTATCCCCTTTCCTAGTTTCCCCTCCAAAAATCCCCTATCCTCTCCCCTCTCCCACCCACTTTTGCTTCCCTGCCCTGGCATTCCACTATACTGAGGCATTGAACCTTCACGGGACCAAGGGCCTCTCCTCCCATTGATGACTGACTAGGACATCCTCTGCTACATATGCAGCTAGAGCCATGAGTCCCTCCATGTGTTTTCTTTGGTTGGTGGTTTAGTCCCAGAGAACTCTGGGGGTACTGGTTATTTCATATTGTTGTTCCTCCTAGGGGGCTGCAAACCCTTTCAGATCCTTGGGTACTTTCTCTAGCTCCTTCATTGGGGACCCTGTGCTCCATCCGATGGCTGACTGTGAGCATCCACTTCTGTATTAGTCAGGCACTGGCAGAGCCTCTGAGGAGACTGCTACATCCACTCCAGTTGTGACAAGTGTGACAGGCCCCCAAAACCTGGGTGCTGTTCTGAGGCAAAAAGTTCACGGAAACAGTCTCCTGGAATCGTGGCGTCCTGTATAATGAATGCTCCAATGTCCTTGCTTTAGTTGGTAAACAGATCTGTGTGCTTTCCCTTAATATTGCTTTATTATAAGTGCTCCTAAGGATTGATTTTTTTGACAGCTAAGTTAGATTCTAGGCAGTCCTTGAGTCGACCCTGGGCATGGGTAGCTAAGTCACTGACCTACACAGGAATCTACCATTCTCTAGGAAGAAGGAAGTTTGTGATTTAAAGAGGAACCAGAGTAGATACTTAGAACTATAGATAGCTGACTTATACCCATACACAAGTATTTACAATGGCCTAGGGGGAAGGTGGACTATAAGAACTATGGCAAGGGCATGAAGCCCTTGCCCCTGGCTTCTAAGTTTAAGCTGACTTTATGTGGAGCTGTTTTTGATCCCACCTGTTAACACTGAATTTTATCCCAGTTGGTTCCTGACTGTCCTTCTGTGTTTGCATTCCTCTGTTTTGTGTAACTTCCCTATTTNCTTCTGTATAAAAAGTCTGATGCTCAATTTGATATTACATTCAGATACCACACTCCCTTGTGTCCGTATTTGTTTGCCACCCCACTTTCGCCAACTCCTTGCCCACCTGTAACCGAACCCAAGTTTTGCGCATGGATTGGGGACCCAAGTGAGGTCCGTCTGTGGCAGGAGACAGCTATATCAGGCTCCTGTCAGCAAACTCTTGTTGGCATCCACAATAGTTTTTAGTATTTCTCTTTTTTATCATCCTCTTTATCCGGTATGTACATGATTTTTCTTCTCAGACCTAGAACTCTAAGTAGCACTTATTTTAATGGTTTAAGCAACAAGGAGATTTCAGTGAGCTGTAGGAGGTTGATCTTGTACTGTTCTGTATTCAAATGCTAAATACTGACCCTGAAGATCTACCCAGATAAAAGATACACAAATTTTATATTTAAAATAAGCCTTTAATGCATTAGAGCTGGGCAGTTATCTATCCTCTAAGACATAATGATATACTTATCCATCAATAACTACAAGTTATAACTTGCTTTGTTTCATCTGGGCTGCTCTTAATGCCAGTTGGACAGCCCTCATGGCCAATTTTCATGACTTACTGACCCAATGCCATTTTTTTCCTCTCTCCATTTCTTCTCCTTTTTCTTCCTCAGACACCAAGCTCAGGAGTAGAAAATCTCCACCTAACTTTCTTCTGCCCAGCTATATGCTGTCAGCATCTTTATTCAAATAATAGTTTTACATTAAGAAGCAAGGACACATATCATTACTAACAGACAATTTCAATATTCTACCAGATAGTTCTATAAGCATAGGGTTTTAGAAGTAATTTGTAGAAATAAGACATTTAACATTGTCAAATATAATATTTGCTAATTTTCTATTAATAGACACTGTAAATTTTGAAAATGAATAATTCATTGTAGATTTGTTGATTAATTCCTCTATGTACTCCTTTGTCTTTGAAAACCCTCTGGGGTAAAATATTACATCTTCTTTTATGACTGTCCATGAACAAGTTTATCTAAATGCCTTCTTAGTTAGTCAGATCCTGCCTTCCACAGAACAGCTGTGTCTAGAACATGTCTCCCACCTCCTTGGATCTCTCTAGAGCATAATTTATCTCTAGGGATTACATATGTCTCAATTTATTTTACAATATAGCAGAATTTTTTCAAAGCTTTCAAATACAGGTGACATTTGTGCAAAGAAGCAGAGTGTCAAAGATCAAGGTTCTAGGTCTGTGTCTCTCTACTCATTTATAAATTAACGCTTAGGAAATTTCTCATTGGTCCTATATTATACTTTAGAATACAAGTTAGCATATTCTTTCTCAATTCTCTAGCCAGGTTGTTTGGAAAAAAAGTAAACACTGTCATAGAGAAACAACTTTGAAATAGTCAAGAGATACTTCTTTTATCAAATAAGAACAAGTATTATCATGTAAGCGCTCTGCAACAGTTTTCATAACCTATGCTCATCTGATGATAAAGCTAACTCAGTCAGTTAACAGGTCTCAGGGGAGGGAGGGAGGGAGAGAGGGAGGGAGGGAGGAAGGATTAAAGAAAGAAAGACAATTAGACAACACTAGAACATGATTCCAGTCAGTGCTGAAGCTGAAGCAGTTGTATTTTTCTTAGTTTGCTTTTATACTATTCTAGGAACATGAAAAGAATAGAGTCAGTTCTTAAATCAAAGACAAAGTAGTTGAGGAACAAACAAAGCATAGACAAAGCAGTCAAACAAGTCAATAAACAAAGTCTTGTGGTCATTGCTTCTAGGGGTTTGTCAGGATGGCCAAGATAAAAGGAATACAATATATTCCTTGACTGTAGTTATCTTGAGCCTTGTATTAGCCCAATGTAAATATTGTTATCTAAGTATACTCCTTGTCCTCAAAGCCCAATGTAAGTATTTTTGCCAATATTCTTGAATCATCACCAAGGACTCTCCACAATCTTGAAATTATAAAAGTTTTGTTTCTGTGTCTGAACTTAATTCTACTGAGACTGCTCATATCAGTTGCAAACATCATGTCTTAGTAAGGGTTTCTATTGCTGTGATAAAACACTAGGACCAAGACAACTTAAAGAGGAAAGGGCTTGTGTGGCATATGTTTCTATATTTCCGTTTATTATCAAATGAAATCAGAAAATAAACACAAACAGGGAAGGATCTTGTATGAGGAGGAGAGGCAGGAGCTGATGTCAGAGGCCATGAAGGGTGCTGCTTACTGGCTCGATTCTCATGGATTGTATAGATTGCTTTCTTATAAAACCCAGGACAGGTTCCAGTTGGCGACAGTCCTATGCCACCTTGGGCCCAAACTCAGCTGATGGTTTCTCAGTCCCTAGAGGACTCTCCATGCCATATGCAGCCTAGCACACCCAGGATCACTGAAGAGAGTTGGCCTCCAGAGAGGGCTCTGACCCTGGGTCTCAGGAGAGAGCACCATATTGTATACCAGGTCTCTCAGAGACCAGTACGAGCAGGAGAGCACAGGCCACAGTAGCAACAGAACTTCTTGGACAGGGTCCCTTTGGGCCTTCATTCTCAGCCAGGAGACAATGCTGAGACCCAGATCTTTGGGCACCTTCCCTGCAAAAGGACAACTTGCTTGCAGAGAGAGCTCTGACCACTGGGTCTCAGGAGAGAGTTGGACTCCCAGGAGTGCTGACAGAGGCTAACAGAATCACAGGAGGAACAAGGTCCGGCCAGAGACAACTAGAACATCTGGCCAGAGACAACTAGAACATCTAACACCAGAGATTACCAGATGGTAAAAAGCAAATGTAAGAATCTTACTAACAGAAACGAAGAGCATTTGGCAACATCAGAACCCAGTACACACACCACAGCGAGTCCTGGATACCCCAACACACCTGAGAAGCAAGATTCAGATTTAAAATCATATCTCATGATGCTGGCAGAGGATTTAAGAAAGGACATTAATTGTTGGGTCTCGCCCGCCTCCCTCTAAGCAGGCCTCTTAGAATTACACCAGACTTCTCACAAGAGACTATGAAAGCCAGAAGATCCTGGACAGATGTGATACAGACCCTCAGAGAACACAAATGCCAGCCCAGGCTACTATACCCAGCAAAGCTCTCAATTACCATAGATGGAGAAACCAAAGTATTCAGTGACAAAACCAAATTCACACAATATCTATCCACGAATCCAGCCCTTCAAAGGA
>NC_034598.1:1232523-1254478 GCF_900095145.1 Mus pahari | reverse complement strand
TCTCCTCTCCTCTCCTCTCCTCTCTTCTCTTCTTTCCTCTCCTTTCCTATCACCTCCCCCTTTTTCTCCTCCTTTCCCCTCCCCTTCCTCTCCTCCTTTCCTTTCTTCTCTTCCCATCTTTTCTTCAGTCTTCTTTTCTCCATTCTTCCTTTCTCCTGCCCAGCCTTCTCTTCAGAAAGTACATTCCATTCAAGTCCATGATATCCTAGTCCTGGAGGGAGGCATTGGCTTTTCAGTAGTCAAGAACTGTCTTCCAGGTTCCTTCCTGTCTGAGCTGGTGCCTGAACCAGACTCTGCAGCCAGTCCCACAACACCCAGAGGAATCTCAACTCCCAGGTGCTCTACGCATCCAGGATCATAGGATCAGAAGTGAGGAGGCCACAACATCTGTCCCACCACCGGGAGCACCTGGGACCAGTGGGATCCAGGGATGCAGGAACCCCACCTGGCCATTGCATGGGTTCCTTCCTGTCGGAGCCAGTGCCCTCAGCAGACCTAGGGCTCTAACACCTCAGCCAGTCACACAACACTCAGAGGAAACTCAACTCCCAGGCACTCTAACACACACATAATCACAGAATCACAGGATCTCAAGAGCTTGGTCACACCAGGATCTCAGGGTCCCAGAGGCAGCTTGACTCCCAGGAGCTCTGTGTCACCCAGGATCTCAGGATCACAGGATCCCAGAATCATAGGGTCACAGAGAAAGATGGACTCTAAGGAGTTCTGACACAACCAGGATCACAGGAAGGACTGGCTCTAGTCATATACAGTGAGGGCAGGTAGCACTAGAGATATCCAGATGGCAAGAGGCAAGAATAAGAACATAATCAACAGAAACCAAGGTTACTTGGCATCATCTGAACACCAGAAACCAAGGTTATTTGGCATCATCTGAACACGATTCTTCCAACATAGTAATTCCTTACACCATCACACTGGAAAAGCAAAATTCAAATGTAAAATCACTTCTCATGATGATGATAGAGGACTTTAAGAAAGACACAAATAACTCCCTTTAGAAAATACAGGAGAACACAGGTAAACAGGTAGAAGCCACTAAAGAGGAATCACAAAAATCCCTTAAAGAATTACAGAAAAACACAATCAAACAGGCAAAGGAAATGAATAAAGCCATATATCATTTAAAAATGGAAATAGAAACAATAACAAAATCCAAAGGGAGACAATCCTGGAGTTGAAAGACCTAGTAAAGAGATCAAGAGGCATAGATACAAGAATCACCAAGAGAATACAAGAGAGAGAAGAATCTCAGGTGCAGAAGACACCATAGAAGACATTGACACAACAATCCAAGAATATGCAAAAAGCAAGAAGTTTCTAGTTCAAAACATTCCGGAAACCTAGGACACAATGAGAAGACCAAACCTAAGGATGATAGGTATAAAAGAGAGTGAAGATTCTCAACTTAAAGGACCAGTAAATATTTTCAACAAAATTATAGAAGAAAACTCCCCTAGCCTAAAGAAAGAAATGCCCATGAACATACAAGAAGCCTGCAGGACTCTAAATAAACTAAAACAGAAAAGGAATTCCTCCTGTTAGATAATAATCAAGACACCAAGTGCACTAAACAAAGAAAGAATTTTAAAAGCCATAAGGGGAAAAGGTCAAGTAACATATAAAGGCAGACCTATCAGAATTACACCAGACTTCTCACCAGAGACTATGCAAGCTAGAAGATTCTGGGCAGATGTCATACAGACCCTAAGAGAACACTAATGCCAGCCCAGGCTACTATACCCAGAAAAACTCTCAATTACCATAGATGAAAAACTAAGACATTCCATGATAAAACCAAATTTACACACTATCTTTCCACAAATCTAGCCCTACCAAAGATAATAGATGAAAAACACCAACACAAGGAGCTAAACTACAGCCTAGAAAAAACTACACCCTAGAAAAAGCAAGAAAGTAATCTTTCAACAAACCCACACAAATATAATTCCACCTCTAACAACAAAAATAGTAACAGTCACCTTTCCTTAATATCTCTTAGCATCAATGGACTCAATTCCCAAATAAAAATACATAGACCAACAGACTGGATATGTAAACAGGATCTAGCATTTTGCTGCATACAGGAAACGCACCTCAGTGACATAAATAGACACTACCTTAGAGTACAGGTTTGGAAAACAATCTTCCAAGCAAATGGTCCCAAGAAACAAGCTGGAGTAGCCATTCAAATAGCGAATAAAATCGGCTTGTAACCAAAAGTTATCAAAAAGGATAAGGACACTTCATACCGGCCCAAGGAAAAATCTACAAGAAGAACTCACAATTCTGATCATCTATACTCCAAATGCAAGGGCACCCACATTCATAAAAGAAACTTTGCTAAAGCTCAAATAACACATTGCACCTCACAAAATAATAGTGGGAGACTTCAACACCCCACTCTTATCAAATGGACATATATTATCATATATGTACATGTAGACTAAAGAGGGGAAATGACAACTTTCAAGCTTTATCTGATATTGAACAGGTTGAGCAGTTCCCCCAACTATTGTTCCTTTTTAAATATTCTTACGGAATAAAATCTGGGAAAAGGTAAATTCTCAAATCTGTAAAAAACAGTGGTAGAAATTGTTTTTCCCCCACTACTTTTCAGAAATCATAAGATGCCTGTTAGTTAAGATTCTCTAAATGAATAGCACCAAAGAGCACTTCTACCAAAATCAGTAAAACATACAATGCTTAATGCCCGTCAGAGACACCATCAATATGTGAATATATTACCATTCAATGAAGTTTCGACTGCCAGCTACAGAGATGACCAAGATAAATCGCCATTGTCATCTTAGTCTTTAGAAGGAAACTGTTTCTACTGTCATGAGAAATTCCTCTTCTCATGTGATAGAGTTTACCCTGTAAATTAAATCTCTCAAATAATGGAAGAAATAACCCATGACACTGGTGAGGGAAATTAGATTAGAGTCACTAATAGCAGGTCAACCCAGTCTGAGCAAAGGTAATGGAAATGACGGTATGAATGATAAGCAGGTCTGCTCTGTGCTGTGACAAGTGCCTGCCAGGTAGGTTAACTAGCTTTCATCTAGGTGGTGAGTGATTCCCAGTCCAGACACTAACATGTTTATAATGCAGCTCAACCCCCATCTCTGCCTGCCCATGTCAGCCTTGTTAAGGGGGAGGTTCTAATTCCCCAGGGAAGACTATTAGAAAAAGTTAAAGATGAGCCTGGATGTTTTGAGGGTAAATCAATTTCTCATTGCCTAGAAACCTTTCCAGCCAGAGCAGATGACCTTTAGAAACAATAAGAATCACAGAACTATCCTTAAATACTTTATTTTCTAAAGTGTTCAAAGAAAATTGTGCTACAGTTCAGCAACCAGAAAAGATCAAACAAAAGGAGTTATTCTAGCCTTGCCATTCGTGTGCAAGGAGCACAGAATTATTAATACCAGATTACCTGCAATGTGAGGAAGTTTAAGTGATGTCTTCCTCTCTTGAGCCTCAGATCTCATTTACTTCCTGACATGCAAGAAGAATGACTGAGCTTAGGATATAAACATAATAAGCAATCCAATAGCACCGCTGCTGAATGCAGGGGAGAGCAGGAAAGAATCTAGGTGAGAAAGAGGAGCTATGCAGAGACCCAGAAAAATCACTGATGTCTGATGGATGTACCTTATAATATATATATTTTAGTTTATTATTTCTATTTACTATTAATATATTTTTGCTATAGTCTCAGATTATAAATAATTGGGACATAGTAAATGCTACTTTTAAAATATGGAAATACCTTCACTGCCTAAACTACCATTTCAGATATCATTTGAAATACACAAAAGAATATTATCTGAGATAATAATACTGCATATATTCCATGACCTTTTGCAAAATTTAATGTCCTTAGTGCCACAGCTTTGCAAAGAGAAATTATCAGCTCATCGCTCGATGTACTTTGGATAGCAGATGTGCACTGTTGATTATAATATCCACTATTTTTAATATTTTCCTTAAGCATGGGAAGCTAAGAGTTTTTGTGTTTTGTCAGTCAGTAGTGTATGCCTAGAATGAATGGACCCTTAGCTCTTTTATTTAGCACCACATAAATCTAAATATATTAGTACATGCCTGTAATCCCAACACTAAGAAAACAAGACAGTCAGGAAGGTCAAAGTCATTCTTGAATACACAGTAAAATTTTTAAGTCCAGCCTGGGAAATGGGAGACACTTTATCTCAGGACAAAAATGAAAGAGAGAGAGAGAGAGAGAGAGAGAGAGAGAGAGAGAGAGAGAGAGAGAGAGAGAGAAAAAACAGCATGGAAGAAAGTCATCAGTTTAGTTTGTTACTATAGAAAAAATGTTAAAAATGTTATTACTTTTATTTTTATTATTTTTATTTATTATTTTTATTAATACCTTGGTATTTGCATAGTAAACCAAGAAAGGCACAAGCTTTGAACTTTGATAAGACACCTCACAGGTGTATGGAGTCAAGTGAAAATCTGAAGCACTTGGGTGAAAAAGGAAAATGAATTAGAAAAACTGAAACCAACCGGGCAGTGGTGGCACATGCCTTTAATCCCAGCACTTGGGAGGAAGAGTCAGGTGGATTTCTGAGTTCGAGGCCAACCTGGTCTACAGAGTGAGTTCCAGGACAGCCAGGGCTACACAGAGAAACCCTGTCTCAAAAAAAAACAAAAAAGAAAAAAAGAAAAAAGAAAAACTGAAACCATGTTTAACAGAGTAGTCAGCACACATGATAGCATTTTAGAAAACAGTCTATAAAGTCTTCTTACTCAGTGAGACAGGCCAGGTGAGATTCAAGGTTAAAACTAATCTGTGGCTTGGCTAAAGCGTGTATTAGTCAGTGAGTTCTAGTCCCAACTACTTACTAACTCACCATGTAACAGGACTTCTCTGAGTCTGATTTTTCATTAACAAAGAGAAATTATATATATATCCCTAAATCCACTTAGAATTTTTCATAAGTCATAATGAGTATAATGGGAAAACTAATTAATTTCATGGCTGTTACCATTATTAGCAATAAAAATGCAAGTCATATGAAATATAAATGGGCATATATTTAATTCCAAACCTTCACACAGTAATTAAAAGCTGCCCAAATCCAACCTGTTATTACTTATGCTTTAACCAAAAGAAAAAGGGGATTCCTGTTTAGATAAGGGTAACACTATTTTTTTTACTAGTCATTTTATTTGTTTACATTTCAAATGTCATCCCCTTCCCAGTCTCCCCTCCATGAATCTTCCATCCCATTCCCCTCCCATTTGCTTCTAAGAAGCACCTCCCCCACCTACCTACCCATCCACCCACCCACCCATTCCTGCCTCACTGCTCTAGCATCCCCGTTCTCTGGTGCATCAAGCCTCCACAGAAACAAGCACATCCCCTCCCACTGATGCCAAATGAAGCATCATTGTACATATGTAGCAGGAGCCATAGACCAGCCCATGTATACTCTTTGGTTGGTGGTTTCATCCCTGGGAGCTCTGGTGGGTCCAGTTAATTGATACTGTTGTTCTTCCTATGTGGTCGCAATCTTCTTCAGCTCCTTCAGCCCTTCTCCCAAGTCTTCCATTGGGGTCCCTAGCCTCAGTCCAATGGTTGATAACCCAGAGAATGGAAATCTTAATGTATGGTTTTCTTAGAATAGCATGTTTCACCTCTCATGTAAGAAAAAGAAATCTCTTAAGTCTGAAATGTGAGGCCAAGCTACAGTTACCATTTTTAAGACACAAAATTGACACGTACCACTAAGTTAATTTTTGCTTACTTGTTTAGTAGTTAGATTTTGAAATACTATAATCCATTTGTATGGTACCATGTAGCCCACAAGACCTAGCATGTATATATGTGTGTATGTCTGTGAATGTGTGTGTTTCTGTTATTAAGATAAAGTCTGTCACCATAAAACATTATAGATAGGAACTTCTTGCTTTATGAAGCACAAATATAACTTTATGGTCATCCATTTTGCTGGTCAGTTATTAAATATTTTTCTCTGATGTAACGTAAATATATTGTCTTAATATTCTCCTGGGAAACAAAACCAATATCATATGTAGATCTCAACTGCAAATCATAATTTACTGAAAGAAGACAACAGAGAGAGAAAAGGGCAGGAATGGACATAAAGATAAACAAAGAATGATTATTGTATAATTATTATTATTTCACATGATTATTAGGAGTCTCACAGTCTAATGTTTACAAAATAGAACCCCTGGAAATCCAGTAGTATGATTGCATATGAAGACTAGAGAACCACCTGTGCCAAGAACATAAATTTAATTCCCTAACCAAATGTCCATAATCAGAAACACAGATACCCAAGATCAAAAGGTAGATGTCCCATCTTCAGGAAAAAAGAACTTTTCCCTGAACCAACCATCTTGTTCCATTCGAGTCATCAGTGGATTGATGACACTTATCTGTACTGGTATCCATAAACCAAATCTTAATCTAATGATTACAGTGCCACTATCTTCTGCAAATACCCTAATAAGCACACCCAAAACTGATGTCTTACTAGTCATTTGGGCATGGTAAAATCCATTTAAAGCACTGCCATACACTAAATATGACAAACTGGCTTTTATTTCAAATATAGGGGTGGGAGCAGTCAGGGATCTGATTTCAAGACCGTGACATATTTTGAGAAAGCAAAACACAAAAGAGGATTATTTAGTTCACAGCTCTGCAAGTTCCAAGTCTAAACAACATAATGTGGGTTCTGTGCTTAAAGCTGCCTCTTGGCTCTGTCACCTCATGGTATGACAACCATGGCAGGGGTGTGTTTTAGAGAAATCACTCACATGTGAGTTATATGCAAAGATCACTGCATGGTCTCAATTTGCTCCTTTTATATAAAAAATGCTTTTTCTCTAGAACTAACAAAGTTTACCTAAGGACTGCAAATAGGCCTTTACAGGTATGTACCTGGTCTTTTGCATATATATTATGTGCATATGATTTATTGTTTCTATGGGTTTTCTGCATGTGCAAAATGGGATGATTTCTGATTCTTGTGTCTTCTCTTTGGCTCCTTCCTTTTGTTTGTTTTGTCCAAATCCAATGTGTTAAATTTTGTTTTATCTTACTATATTTTATTTTATTATTATTCCTTTGAAACCTGTTTATTTTATAATGAGATAGAAAGGTGGTAGATCCAGATGGGAGGGAGAAGTGAGAAGAAAGGAACTGGAAACCACAATGGAGATATGCAATAAAAAGAGTAAAACTGTATAGACTGTTGTCTGAGTACAGTGTATAATATAAAAACCTAACATCATAAAGAGGTATCACATAAAAATTATAGGCATTTACAGTAGGAAGAAGAATTAAATAAATGTGCCCATTATGACAAATATTCATTATAGATTTACCTCTTTAAGAAAACAAGTAAAAAAAATTTATTTTGTGCTCTAATATGGGAGAGAAAGCTGATCATTTGTGTCCAAATAGAAGTATATTAAGTGCAAAACATGATACAAAGCACTGACATATGAAAGGAAAGGGTTTCAAGTCATTCAGAAACAAAGATGAATGGATGGATGGATGGATGGATGGATGGATGGATGGATGGATGGGTGGGTGGATGGATGAGTGAATGGATGGATAGAGAGTCCTGAGGCCACTGAAGTCATGGACTTTCAGTGAAGTCAACAAGAATACTCAATCCTGACCACAACAGAAGTATTTGTGTAGGAAAGAAAGCAGGGTGAAAGGACACAGAAACATTACAGGGTTTTTCTATCTTAAGAAACCCTATAATATAGTGGATATGCATATATATATTTAATATGGATATGCATACACTTATATTGCATACACATGCATATGTATTTCCATATGTACAAATATATATATATATATATATATTTCTGTCTAAGTAGTATAGAAATGTTCATGAATGCACAAAATTAAAATTAAAACTTTATGAGATTTTTGTCTCTTATTCAGTCTCAAAATAACAAGTCTCAATATATAGGGCTCGGTTATAATGAAAATGGCAAAGCTGAAAGCCAAAGACTGCACACTCCCATCATCATGGTACAATGTCCAAAAAGCCTTTCATCGCCAAAGCTGCAGTTGTCTCTGTAAATAGCAGGATTAGAATTTCTTTGGATTCACCTTTATTCTGAATGCTTTGACTCTGAAAGTTATTCTAGAGAAAGGAAAGGACATTAATGTTTATAATGGAAGATAAAACCTTTGCTGAATGGGGGGGTTAGGAAGGATTAGTGCCATGGCTAAGGGTATATACCCTTTGGCCATACTGCCTGAGTTAAACATCTCTGCATATTTGGGCAAATTAACTAATCTCACTGAGTTCCAGTCTCTTCTCTGGGGTAGAATGGTAAGTGTATCACAGATTTGTGGTGAGCTGCAACTGTGTTGATAGTTATAACACCTTTTGGATGGGACCTAGCACAAAATAAAAGCTCAATAATATTGAATGTTACTATAATTATTGGTCTCACTATAACTGATAAGAAGCATCAAACAAAGCAGTTATTTATTCCATTTATTAATAAGTATTTGTATAAATAAATAAAGTTTGGAAAAGTTCAGTTACTCTCAGAATGGAAAAGCTATCAGTACTCTTCAAGTGAAAATTAACTTTAAACTCAAGCCTATTTTACCCATTATAGACAAATTAAGCACCTTAGTCCCCTCTGTGCTCTTTTCCATGATGTCTCAAATTTGTTCAAATTAACACTCAGGCTCATTCCATTTTGATATTTTAAACTTTTAACCTTTTACTTTTTTTGTATATGTGTAGTGTATGGTGTATGGTGTACACATGCGTACATGTTTCTGTATACTCTGGGCCTGAGCAGATTCGCATGCATGTGCACAGGTAAGTGCATTGTACTGAGATCAAAGGAATGTAGGATGTCTTCCTTCATCCTTCTCCTTATTATTTCAGTGAGCCTGGAGCTCAATGGCTTGACAAGACCAGCTGGCCAGCAGCCTCTAGAGATTCTCCTCTTTCTGCCTGCCCAGTGCCAGGCTCACAGGCCGGTGCTAGCGCATGCTGGGAATCCTAACTCAGGTTTGAGTGCTTGTATGGCAAGTATTGTAATGACTGAGCCATCTTTCCAAATCCCTTCCAACTTTAAATTTATTTTTGATTTTTTTCTTACCCAATGCCAAATCTTATCCTGAATTAACACCACCACCTTCCAGGAAATTTAAGCAACTCAATCACAAAAATCCTGCAGAGCAAATGTATTATCTTGAATAAAGCTCAGTAAGTCAGTTCCTTGATATTTCTGAGATTTTGGGTATGCAAAAGTAACTGTTTGTACTAAAAACATAAGTGTGCTTACATGCCAGATATGGTCCTGTACATTTCCAGAAACAGAAGGCATTCTAAAGTCACACATTTTCAAGAGCAGTGACTGCATGCCAAAGGCTTCTAGTCAGTATGGCTACCACCTAAGAGGAAGCCCATCCTGAGAATTCACTTCTCTCCTGAACCTTTTAGTTCACACACATTACAGCAAATCAAATTAGTTGCACAAGAGTAAAACTATAAAATAAGACTGGGTAAATAAATGGATAGCTGAATATGAACAACCTCATAAGTCAAAGTGCTTGGGTATCTGTAATCATGCATGAGAGCACACTTTCGTGGTTTCTACCAAGGGAACAAGTGGTCAGAGGACCAACACAGAAAGAGATCTGTGAATCCTCCATTTCCATCCATCTGTACTCACAGATGGAACTTTGTGCTTATAGGTTTTTAACTATGAACCACTCCAAACAAAGCTTCAGCTGCCATTGTCATGGTTCCTCATTACTATTTCCAGAAAATCCCTGGTAGAATATTCGTTCAGGCAACATTGATTTCTTTATTTTCCCCTCATTTCATAAACCCCACACCATGCTCAATATAACACTGATGTGAAGAAGCACTAAACATAAGCCTTGCCCTATGATCATCTACATTCTTGCCAAAATGGAGATATTTACCGAGCTTCTGTCAAAGTAGAAATAGAACAAAATAGAAATAGAAAGCCTTTTCAAGTTTACCAAGACTTGAAAGTTTCAGCTAAAACTCAGAACCAAAATCCCTCCAATTCCTTCTCTAAATTCAAATGATTATCTTCTGGCCAATTTATAGCGATTGGAGTGTATTTGTATGCAGGGTTTTGTGTTTGTTTTGTTTTGTTTTCCTTTATTTATTCACTTTACATCCTGAATGCAGACCCCCCTTCCTGATTCCCTCTCTCAGAAAATCCCTCCCCCTTCTCCTGTGAGAAGGGGGACCCCCCCTCACTCTCCACCCTACCCCACCTTGGTATCAATAAACCCTGGTACATCAAGTCACTTCAGGACTAGGTGCATCTTCTTCTACAGACTACAAGGTTTGGTCAAGTTAGGGTAAGAGGATTCATAGGCAGGCATTAGGGACAGCCCACACTGCAGTTGTTGGGGAACTCACATGAAGACTGAGTTTCACATCTGCTACATATGTGTGGGAGGCCTAGGTCCATCCTCTTTTGTTGATGGTTCAGTCTCTGAGAGCCTCGAAGAGTCCATGTTAGTGACACCATTGGTCTTTTCTGTGGAAAAGAGGATGAGCAGGTGAATGTGCGAGGCAGGTTGGAGTGGGGAGGATTAGTTCTAGGAAGAGCATGAGAGAGAAAACAGAAATCAAGTAGGGCAGGGTTTGCATCTCTAGGACATGATAGAGACCTGGGATTGGGAAGGCTCCAGGAAGTCTATGGGGACAACTCTAGCTGAGACTCTTAGAAGTGGGGATATGGAACCTGAAGTGGCCATGTGCTGTGGACTCCCAGTGGAAGAATAATGACAACAACCCACCCACAAAAGCTTAGACTCAAAATGTGTCCTGCCTATCAGAGACAAAGATGGAGCAGAGACTGAGGAAATGGCCAACCAATGACTAGCCCAACATGAGACCTATTCCATGGGACAAGAACCAATCCCTGACACAATTAATGATACTCTGTTATTATGCTTGCAAACAGGAGCCTAGTACAACTGTCCTCTGAAAGACTTCACAACTAAACATTAGAAGGAGCTTGACTAGTCTTGTGGAAGAGTAAAGAGAAGGATTGAGGGACCCCAAAGGGGATAGGGACTCCACAGGAAGACTGACAGTGTCAACTAACCTGTAGGCCTGTTTTTTTTATATCTGTTCAAATTAGAATAAGAGTTAAGAATAGTTAAGCATGTCAAGGACAATGACTGGGTCTCTGATGCCCCTTCAACTTTGTCCTTCAGCCAGGTTACCAGGTCTCTATACTGGAATGCCTCCAGGGCTGACTGAGAATAGAGACAGAAGTGGGTCTGGCACTGTGTCTGCTGTTCTCACCTCCTTACACAATAACAGGAAGAAAGGGAGCTCTCAGCAGAACAGACCAGGGTCTGTTTGAAGCACAAGAATCAAAAAATCTGGTTATTTGGTATATTGTTATTTGCGTCCTTTAAGGCCAATGTTCAGATTTTAAGAGAATATATTTAGGCAATTTCACAAGTATATTGTACTCAATTTTAAAAAAAAAAAGCTTTTAAAATATTTCTTTTCTATATAACTGTACAACAGTTTCCAATGTTTGTAAAACACCTCTTCAACATAACAGCAGTTTGTGACTTTCTCATCTACACCCTTCACGGGCATCCTCACAAGCCATCTGGGGCTCTATTAATATGGAAGTTGTGTTCACAAAGTTAGTGATAATGCTTGCTGGGCAGGAGAGCATCCTTCCTCAGGGAGCTGGGAGAGAGGAGGAAGGGGAGAAGAAAGGAGGGAGGGAAAAGAGACACAGACAGAAAGAAGACATACAGAGAGGCACAGAGACTGGGAGGGAAAAAAGACAAGAGAGAGACAGAGAGAGGAAGAGACAGACAGACAGACATGGAGACACAGAGACACTAAAACAGAAACAGACTGAAACAAGGTGAAAGAAAGAAAGAGAGAAAGAGAAAGACATTATAGGGAGCAAAATTTATGCTCTTGTTCAATTGGAATCAAATTTTCGAGGCACGGTTTAAAACACCTGTGTTGGTTTTGAGAAAATCACCCTGGAACTGTCACAACTAATCTCCAGAAGCAGCCTGTTAGAGACACTGGTCACTGAATCTTTAAGCATGGCATTCTGCTCGTACAGGGTCCTGGACACCATGCCCCTTAAGTCTATTTCCATTGAGTCTGCCACTCGATGTCATTTACAGTCACTATTGGGGTCACTCAAACCATTACTTACACTAATTTCAAATATACTAGGACTTAATCAAATCTTCAAAATGTACACTTTCCTAAAAGAGCCTCTTAATGTGTCATCAGAAGACTAATTGTCTATAAAAGAATAATTCTGTAATCCCAGGGCACAGTGCAAGTTTAATCTGAAATAACAAAGCAAATTTAGCTTATAAGTATAAAAGGCTGAATGTCTTTTGAGGGGAAAAAACTCAATTTTAGAACAATTTAACCCACTGCCTTATCATAGTTGGATTCTAGTGGAGAAATACAATGTGTACCCTAATAAAATATGGTTATAATTTTTCTACTTTCAGTTCACAAAATGACTACAAATATCTGGTCCCTTCCTACATCTGCAAGTGCTAAGTAGGCACATCAGAATTTTCATTTCATGTAGGACTGTGCAATAATTTTCTGTAACCAGTTATATAAATAAAGAATCCTGGATTTGTGACTGCAAAGTGACAAGTCAAAAGCCACTTGTCTTTCTTATACAGTCATGTGAATGGAAAAGTGTTTAGGACTGGGTTAGGGGCATCTAATTGAAAGCCTTTGAATGGAGCAGGGATTGTAATTGTCCAAGACCCCCTCTGTTTTCTACTAATTATATTTGCTCAATTACACAGCTTTTGTTGCATTTGTGAGGAAAAGGTTTTGGTGGAGGGAGGAATATTTATGCAAACTCTAAAATATTCAATTACTACCTGTCAATGCAGGTGAATCCGTCTAAAGCTTTGCAAAGCAGCAAAGGCCTTTTCCTCTCAAGGAGGTCTTCCCGCTATGTCCAGAGGCTACACGTGCGTGGTATGCAGTTTCTCATCATCTTTTGCTTTGGGTGCCCTTGTTTTCTTTTCTTTTGTTGTAAACAGTATTTAATGTTTTCCTATCCCATAACCATCACATGGAGAATTTTGGAGGAGAAATGCAGAAATTAAGGAGCAAGTTGCCATTCCCCCTGTGCAATGGAACTACTGTTATTGTGACAATATATTTCTCTAGTCAACTATGTACATCTTTTGGATACTCATGGTTTCATAATAACAAAGCATGATGTTTCATCTTGCCTATAATACCATTTAAGCAATATGAACGCTCTACTTTTAGGAGTGCTTGCATGTTGCATTCTGTGCCATTTCCCAAACACAGCAAAATGACACAGTTCTAGAGGATATCTTTTCAATTTGAAATTTCCCTTTTTACTATAAATTTTCAGGGCCAAGAGTATGAATTTTGAGGCTTTTAATAATTACTAATAGATTTCCTTGAATATTGAAGCATTCTCCATTGCACATGTAGATTTGCTGGACCTGGACAGTATCATTTCCTAAGCATCTCACAACAGAGTGTGTAAACTGGTGAATTACTGAACTATTGCTGTAAAGTCGGGACCTTCTGATACTCCCCATTTTTCCACTGCTTTTTTTTTTTTTTTTTAATTCAAGGAATTTTGTTGGATAAACAGACAATAAATACTTAAAAGACTATGAAAAACTAAGCATATCACATGTGGCCTTTAGGCATAGTTGGAAAACCTTCTGGAGAGAAAAGGGCCTTTGTAGCCATGAAACTTATAAAGTTAATCACTCTGACCACTTTATTAAATATCTGGACATTATGGACCAGAAAAAAAGAAATGATATGCAACTCATATTTTGTTTTTGCTTTTAAGTTTTGTCAGTGGTATAATGCAAAATTCCAGTTCATAAATTCCAATGAAGAGGCTAAGTTCAGGTGACTGCCAATAATGATGCCTCTTGTTCAGAAGGTTTTTGTTTGTTTGATTGTTTGTTGTTGTTTTGCAAACACTTTTTTTCTTTTATTGGATATTCTTTTTTTTCTTTTTTTCTTTCTTAGATATTTTCTTCATTTACATTTCAAATGCTATCCCCATTCCTAGTTTCTTCTCCAAAAAAAATCCCCTATAACCTCCCCCTTTCCCTGCTCCCCAACCTACCCACTTCTGCTTCCCTGCCCTGGCATCCTACTATACTGAGGCATATAATCTTCACAAGAAAAAGGACTCTCCTCCCATTGACAACTGACTAGGCCATCCTTTGCTATACATGCAGCTAGACACATGAGCTCTGGTGGTACTGGTTAGTTTATATTGTAGTTCCTCCTATAGGTTTGCAATCCACTTCAGCTCCTTGGGTACTTTCTCTAGCTCCTTCATTGGGGACCCTGTGTTCCATCCAATAGATGACTGTGAGCATCCACTACTGTATTTGCTAGGCACTGGCATAGCCTCACAGGAGACACCTGTATCAGGATCCTATCAGCAAAATCTTGTTGACATCAGCAATAGTCTCTGGGTTTGGTGGTTGTATATTAGATGGATCACCGGGTGAGGCAGTCTCTGGATGATCCTTCCTTCAGTCACAACTCTGAAGTTTGTCTCTGTAACTCCTTCCATGGGTATTTTGTTCCCCCTTCTTAGAAAAATTGAAGTATCCACACTTTGGTCTTCCTGCTTCAGTTTCATAAGTTTTGTAAATTGTATCTTGGGAATTCTAAGTTTCTGGGCTAATATCTACTTATGAGTGAGTGCATATCATTTGTGTTCTTTTTTAATTTGGTTTCCTCACTCAGGATGATATCCTCCAGATACATCTATTTGCTTAAGAATTTCATAAATTCACTGATTTTAATAGCTAAGTAATACTCCATTATGTAAATGTTCTCTATCCATTCCTCTGTTGAGGGACATCTGGGTTCTTTTCAGCTTCTGGCTATTATAAATAAGGCTGCTATGAACATAGTGGAGCATGTGTCCTTATTAAAACTTAGAACACATCCTGGGTATATGGCCAGGAGTGGTATTGCTGGATCTTCCAGGAGTACTATGTCCAAGTTTCTGAGGAAGCTCCACACTGATTTCCAAAGTGGTTGTACCAGCCTGCAATTCCTCCAGCAACGGAGGAGTGTTCCTCTTTCTCCACATCCTTGCCAGCATCTGCTGTCCCCTGAATTTTTGATCTTAGCCATTCTGACTGGTGTGAGGTGGAATCTCAGAATTGTTTTGATTTGCATTTCCCTGATGATTAAAGATGTTGAACATTTTTTCAGGTGCTTCTCAGCCATTTGGTGTTCCTCATTTGAGAATTATTTGTATAGCTCTGTACCCCATTTTTTAATAGGGTTATTTTGATTTTCTGGAGCCCAGCTTTTTGAGTTCTTTATATATATTGGATATTAGTTCCCTATTATATTTAGGATTGGTAAAGATCTTTTCCCATTCTGTTGGTTGCCTTTTTCTCTTATTGACAGTGTCCTTTGCCGTACAGAAGCTTTGCAATTTTTTTTTTTTTTGAGGTCTCATTTGTCATTTCTTGATCTTACAACACAAGTCATTCTGTTCTGTTTAGGAATTTTCCCCGTGTCCATGTCTTCGAGGCTCTTCCTCAGTTTCTCTATAAGTTTCAGTGTCTCTGGTTTTATGTGGAGTTCCTTGATACACTTAAATTTGACCTTTGTACAAGGAGATAAGAATGGATTAATTTGCATTCTTCTACATGATAACTGCCAGTTGTGTCAGCACCATTTGTTGAAGATGTTGTCTTTTTTTCACTGGATGGTTTTAGCTCCCTTGTCAAAGATGAAGTGACAATATGTGTCTGGGTTCATTTCTGGGTCTTCAGTTCTATTCCATTCTGTCTGTGGCTGTACTAGTACCATGCAATTTTTAATCACAATTTCTCTGTAGTACAGCTTGAGGTCAGGCATGGTGATTCTACCAGAGGTTCTTTTATTGTTGAGAATACTTTTTGCTATGCTAGGTTTTTTTGTTATTCCAGATAAATTTGCAAATTGTTCTTTCTAACTCAGTGAAGAATTAAGTTGTAATCTTGTTAGGGATTGCATTGAATCTGTAGACTGCTTTTGGCAAGATAGCCATTTTTACTATATTAATCCTGCCAATCCATGGGCATGGGCATTCTTTCCATCTTCTAAGATCTTCTTCAATTTCTTTCTTCAGAGACTTGAAGTTCTTATCATACAAATCTTCCACTTCCTTAGTTAGAGTCACACCAAGGTATTTTACATTATTTGTGACTATTGTGAAGGGTGTTGTTTCCCTAATTTCTTTCTCAGCCTGTTTATCCTTTGTGCAGAGAAAGGCCACTAATTTGTTTAAGTAANCCAGCTTTTTGAGTTCTTTATATATATTGGATATTAGTTCCCTATTATATTTAGGATTGGTAAAGATCTTTTCCCATTCTGTTGGTTGCCTTTTTCTCTTATTGACAGTGTCCTTTGCCGTACAGAAGCTTTGCAATTTTTTTTTTTTTTGAGGTCTCATTTGTCATTTCTTGATCTTACAACACAAGTCATTCTGTTCTGTTTAGGAATTTTCCCCGTGTCCATGTCTTCGAGGCTCTTCCTCAGTTTCTCTATAAGTTTCAGTGTCTCTGGTTTTATGTGGAGTTCCTTGATACACTTAAATTTGACCTTTGTACAAGGAGATAAGAATGGATTAATTTGCATTCTTCTACATGATAACTGCCAGTTGTGTCAGCACCATTTGTTGAAGATGTTGTCTTTTTTTCACTGGATGGTTTTAGCTCCCTTGTCAAAGATGAAGTGACAATATGTGTCTGGGTTCATTTCTGGGTCTTCAGTTCTATTCCATTCTGTCTGTGGCTGTACTAGTACCATGCAATTTTTAATCACAATTTCTCTGTAGTACAGCTTGAGGTCAGGCATGGTGATTCTACCAGAGGTTCTTTTATTGTTGAGAATACTTTTTGCTATGCTAGGTTTTTTTGTTATTCCAGATAAATTTGCAAATTGTTCTTTCTAACTCAGTGAAGAATTAAGTTGTAATCTTGTTAGGGATTGCATTGAATCTGTAGACTGCTTTTGGCAAGATAGCCATTTTTACTATATTAATCCTGCCAATCCATGGGCATGGGCATTCTTTCCATCTTCTAAGATCTTCTTCAATTTCTTTCTTCAGAGACTTGAAGTTCTTATCATACAAATCTTCCACTTCCTTAGTTAGAGTCACACCAAGGTATTTTACATTATTTGTGACTATTGTGAAGGGTGTTGTTTCCCTAATTTCTTTCTCAGCCTGTTTATCCTTTGTGCAGAGAAAGGCCACTAATTTGTTTAAGTAAATTTTAAATATATCTACTGCCCTAAAGTTGTTTATCACATTTAGGAGTTCTCTGCTGGAACTTCAGGGTCACTTATATATACTATAATATTATCTGTCAATAGTGATATTTTGACTTCTTCCTTTCCAATTTGTATTCCATTGATCCCAGTTTGTTGGGGAGGGGATAGGGGATTTTCGGAGGGGAAACTAGGAAAGGGGATAACATTTGAAATGTAAATAAAGAAAATATCTTAAAAAAAAAGAAAGAAAGAAAAAGAAAAAGAAAAAGAAAAGAAGAGTGCATTCAATGTAAGACAGAAATAAACAAAACAAAGTGTGTTGTATTCATCTTTTGGGTGGTCCAATAGTCTAGGTCTTTTTATTGGGTAATTGAGTCCATTGATTTTAAGAGAAATTAAAGAAAAGTCGTTGTTTCCTGTGATCTTTGTTTTAGAGTTGGGATTCTGTTCTTGAGGCTATCTTCTTTTAGATTCTTAGAAAGATTACTTTCTTGCTTTTTCTACAGTGTAGTTTCTCTCCCTGTATTGGAGTTTTCCCTTTATTATCCTTTGAAGGACAGGATTCATGGAAAGATATAGTGTAAATTTGGTTTTGTCATGGAATACTTTGGTTTCTCCATCTATGGTAATTAAGAGTTTTGCTGGGTAGAGTAGCCTGGGCTGACATTTTTGCTCTCTTAGGGTCTATATAACATATGTCCAGGATCTTCTGGCTTTTGTAGTCTCTGGTGAGAAATCTGGTGTAATTCTAATAGGTCTGTCTTCATATGTTACTTGACCTTTTTCCCTTAGTGCTTTTAATATTCTATTTTTATTTAGTGCTTTTGTCATTTTAATTAATATGTGTCAGGAGGAATTTCTTTTCTGGTCTGGTTGATTTGGAATTCGGTAGGCTTCTTGTATGTTCATGGCTATCTCTTTCTTTAGGTTAGGGAAGTTTTCTTCTATAATTTTGTTGAAGATATTTACTGGCCTTTTAAGTTGAAAATCTTCACTCTCATCTATACCTATTATCCTTAGGTTTGGTCTTCCCATTTTTGTCCTGGATTTCCTGGATGTTTTGAGTTAGGATCTTTTTGCATTTTGCATTTTCTTTGATTGTTGTGTCCATGTTCTCTATGGAATCTGCTGCACCTGAGATTCTCTCTTCNATCTCTTGTATTCTGTTGCTGGTGCTCTCATCTCTGGCTCTTGATTTCTTTCCTAGGATTTCTATCTCCAGAGTTGTCTATCTTTGGGTTTTCTTTAATGTTTCTACTTCCATTTTTAGATATTGGATGGTTTTGTTCAATTCCTTCACCTGTTTGGTTGTTTTCCTATAATTCTTTAAGGGATTTTTGTGTTTCCTCTTTTTGACTTCTACCTGTTTAGCAGTGTTTTCCTGTAATTCTTTAAGGGATTTTGTGTTTCCTCTTTAAGGACTTCTACCTGTTTAGCAGTGTACCCCATATTTCTTTAAGTAAGTTACTAATATCCTTCTTAAAATCCTCTACCAGCATGAGATATGAATTTAAATCCAAATCTTGCTTCTTCAGTGTATTGGGGTATCCAGGACTCGCTGTGATGGGAGTACTGGGTTCTGATGATGTGAAATGGTCTTGGTTTCTGTTAATAATATTCTTACATTTGCCTTTTGCCATCTGACAGTCTCTGGTATTAGTTGTTCTAGCTGTCTCTGGCTGGAGCTTCTTCTTCCTATGAGTCTGTTAGCCTCTGTCAGCAAACCTGGGATACCAGTCTCTCTTAGACTTGGGGTCAGAGCACTCCCTGGAGGCCAACTATCCTCTGGCTGGGAAGGTGCACAGAGATCGGAGGATCAGCTCCACCTTCTGGCTGAGTATGAAGGCTGGAAGGGACCCTCTCCAAGAAGCTCTGTTGCATCTCTGGTTTGTGCACTCACCTGCTTGGATTTACCTCCAAAAATTTTCTTCAGTTACAATTCAAGTGTTATCCCCTTTCCAAGTACACCCCAAGCCCTCTATCCCATCCCTGCTCTCCTGCTTCTATGAGGGTATTCCCCAACCACCCACCCACTCCTGCCTCCCTGCCCTGGCATTCCCCTACTCTGGGGCATCCAACCTTCACAGGACCAAGGGCCTCTCCTCCCATTGATACCCAACAAGATCATCCTCTGCTATATAAGCAGCTGGAGCCATGGTTCCCTCCATGTGTACCCCTTGATTGGTGAGTGCTCTGGGGGTTCTAATTGGTTGATACTGTTGTTCTTCCTATGGGGTTGCAAACCCCTTCAGCTCCTTCAATCCATTCTCTAACTGCTCCACTGGGGACCCTGTGCTCAGTCCAATGGTTAAATGTGAGCCTCTGTATTTGTTAGGGTCTGGTAAAGCCTCTCAGGAGACATCTATATCAGGCTCCTGTCAGCAAGCACTTGTTGACATGCACAATAGTGTATGGGGTTGGTGATTATATATGGGATGGATGCCTAGGTGGGGCAGTCTCTAGATGCCTTTCTTTCAGTCTCTGCTCTACACATTGTCTCCATATTTGCTCCTGTGAGTATTTTGTTCCCCCTTCTAAGAAAGACTGAAGCATCCACACGTTGCTTCCTTCTTCTTGAACTTCATGTGGTCTTGAATTGTATCTTGGGTATTCACACCTTTTAGGCTAATGTCCACTTATCAGTGAGTGCACACTGTTTGTGTTTTTTTGTGACTAGGTTACCTCACTCGCAATGATATTTTCTAGTTCCATCCATTTGCCTAAGAATATCATGAAGTCATTGTTGTTTTTATAACTGAGTAGTACTCCATTGTGTAAATGTAACACATTTTCTTTATCCATTCCTCTTTTGAAAGACATCTGGGTTCTTGCCAGCTTCTGCCTATTAAAAATAAGGCTGCTATGAACATAGCATGTGTCCTTATTATATGGTGGAGCATCTTTTGGTTTTATGCCCAGGAGTGGTATAACTGGGTCCTCAGGTAGTACTATGCCCAATTTTCTCATGAACTGCCAGACTGATTTGCAGAGTGGTTGTACCAGTTTGCAATCCCACCAACAATGGAGGAGTTTTCCTCTTTCACCACATTCTCACCAGCATCTGCTGTCACCTGACTTTTTGATCTTAGCAGCATTTCTGACTGGTATGAGATGGAATGTCTTGTTCAGAATGTCTTGTCCCACTGTTGCAATGAAGCAAGCTCCAACCAGTTCATTATGATGGTCTTCATAAGCTGTGCTTCACCGCTTCACCATACTGTCTCGATAGCCATTATTCCAATCTTCAGTCTGTGAGGCATGAGTGTGCGTGTATCTGTATGTCTGCCTGTGTGTGTGTGTGTGTGTGTGTGTGTGTGTGTGTGTGTGTGCATGATGTTTACATATTATCATACATGCCACAGCATGATTGTGGAGTTAGTTCTCTTATTCTATCGTCATATTTGTCCCAAAGATCAAATTCAAGTTGCCAGTCTTGAATAGTAAGGACCTTTAACCACTAAACTATCTTACAAGCCCCATGATTTTTAACTTACTAGGCTTCCTGATTCCACATCACTTTTTTTCCTTCCTTGTTCAATGTCATAGAAACTAAACGCCATTGGATTTCAATATATAAGAAAGATGTAGTCCTCATTTCCATCCTGCCCAACCATCCTCTCTAATCAATATGGATAACCTAAAACATGCTGTATTCTCAGGTTCTTGATTGCCTCACAACTAAGTCTCTTTCCTCCTTAATACTTGGCAACTATCTAAATGTTCATATGGCAGATTCTATTGCCATTAGTAATTGCCATTAGTAATTGTAATGACACGAAGATGTAAAATTGGAGCAACCAAAGATTTCAAAGCACTGGTTTTGTCATCTTCAGACAGCATTCTCCTGCTAAAGTACCCAGCAAGGTGGCAGTTCTGCAAAGCATCCTAGAGTTCCCATTCATAGGGACAGGAGAACAGGGGTTCTGGCTCTAAGTCCAGCACTTGAGCTTTTGAAGGAAAGAATATTAAATCCTCTTATAGCTTCTACTGGGGTAATAGTGGAAAAGAAGTTGCCACAAATACATAGTTTGAGAACTGAAATAAACTTCTTTGCCAGTCTTCAGCTTTTAAATCTTGTCAGTGAGCTGCTGCTGCTTCCTTTTAAGGTCAAAAATAAAATATATAAAATGTGGCCTCAAATTCATTAACCACCCAGCCCTTCTCACGTTGCATGAACCTCTTCACTGATCCAATCCACACCCTGGTCAGTTTAGCACATAGGACACCTCATTCTTATGAGCTTTTAGAACTTTGCTCAAGCTCCTAGCATTCACCTCATTCTCTAGACCTTGAAAGCCAGAAGAAACTGGACAGATATGATACAGACCCTAAGAGAACACAAATGCCAGTCCAGGCTACTATAACCAGCAAAACTCTCTATTACCATAGATGGAGAAACCAAAGTATTCCATGACAAAACCAAATTCACACAAAATCTATCCATGAATCCAGCCCTTCAAAGGATAATAAAGGGAAAGCATCAACACAAGGATGGAAACTCCATCCTAGAAAAACCAAGAAAGTAATCCTTTAACAAACCTAAAAGAAGACAGCCACAAGAACAAAAT
>NC_034598.1:1219443-1230158 GCF_900095145.1 Mus pahari | reverse complement strand
AAGGGAAGGGAAGGGAAGGGAAGGGAAGGGAAGGAAAGGAAAGGAAAGGAAAGGAAAGGAAAGGAAAGGAAAGGAAAGGAAAGGAAAGGAAAGGAAAGGCTTTTCGTCATAAACCTCTCCAGTCTGATGACCATACGATCTTATGACATAACATGTCCCTTATCCTTCTATCCCAGAAAGCATTGCATACCTGATATATTTTTGTAAATATACAAAAACCTATCCTTTTAGCCTACATTAAAATGATAATTTTACTCCGTCTTTTACTGTCAAAATGAAAGCTCTCTAATAACAAAAAAGTGCACCTACATCTGGGCTTACCTGCTTCCATTTAGGTTCCTTTACTAGAGGGAAAATTTTTCAAATATAACTCCCTCACATCTTAGCAAAACCCATGTTGTTAGAACTCTACTTTCCCTTCTACTGAAAGCTGTCTCCTTTGGCCTGCTCAAATGTTTCTGTCAGCAGGCAAAACTGTGGCTACAATTTTAAAAAATGGAACAAAAAGGGAAGAAAACTTTTAACTGCACAGTATCCTAGGGAACCTCCGCAATATTCTGCAATTATTATTTTGCTATGTAAACATTTCTGGGGAGCATTCCTTAGCATCTGTTTCTTTCCTACATCATTCCAATCTCCCTTTACTCTCCAAATAGCAGGCTCATTTCCAGATCCAGTCATCTTTTGCATTGTCTATGTATCTGGCCAGAGATTGAAGTCTGTATGTTCTTGGGATCCCTGGAACTCTTCAGTGGGGTCTGTGGGATTAAAGTCTAATTTTTAAAGAGTTATTGAAGTGATATTAACAAATTTTAAATATTTTATAATGAAATATAGACCTATTTGATTACCATATATTTTTCAGTAAATGATATTTGCAAGTGACTAATGCATGAAATAGACAATCATACCTGAGTGAAATATCCATCCAGAGGATAAAAGAACCCAATC
Source organism: Mus pahari (assembly GCF_900095145.1). NCBI lineage: Eukaryota > Metazoa > Chordata > Mammalia > Rodentia > Muridae > Mus > Mus pahari. The sequence goes on along the minus strand of NC_034598.1, from coordinate 1,229,207 downwards.
AAGTTTAGCCAGAATATTGCAAAATCACTGACACAATTGCAAAGTTCACATTGCAATAATTTTTTGAAAAATTGCCACTTATCAAACTTTGATGTAATATGAAATGCTTTCCACAGGTATTTTAAGAAAGAACTCATTTGGGGCTGAAGGATGGGTCCTAGGTAAAAGTAGTCACTGTGCGAATGTGATGTCTGTATACCAGTATTCCCTCATAGATGGGGAAGAGGCCAGCAACAGGAGATCACCAGAAGCTCGCAGGGCAGCTAGCCTGACTTGTGCAGAGATGCTGTGCTTCAAACAAGTTGAGAGGTGAAGACTGATGCCTGAGGTTTCCTTTTAACCTCCTTATGGTGTGTTCACAATCACACACATCCATGTGTATGTGTACACGCACATAAACATACAAATGCATGCATGCATGCAGAAATGCATATTCTCATTTAAGAAAGAAAATGAAAAAGAAAGAAACCTTGTTTCCCAGTATACTTTCTGCAAAGCCCAGTTTTCTTTTTGTGTGTCAACCCAAAGAACATAGAATGCAGATTGAATGCAGAAACAGACATGATATTACAGCTGTCTTCTATTAAATCACACACTTATAGGTGTTACAAAATATAAAATGATGTCACTGTCCTCCATATTTTACTTTTGAAAATTAATGTTTTATAAAAGCATGTTTACATTCATTTACATTCTGCTACTTTTAAGCTATTAATCACGTATTTTAAATATTTCTCTATTTTAATCCCTAATGTGGTAAACATTGGCAGCTACCACTCATGTAAATAAAAGCCTGTTAGTGATCCTCAGTTTCTAGGAATATCATGTTCTTCAGCCCAAAATGTTAGAAATCTTACTTACTATTCTCTTCCATTTGATTATTTTTTAGTTTAACAGCATCACACTCTGATTATTTTTGTTATAATTCAATCTTCTGGCTTTTTCCCTTTTTCTGCATTACCCTTCTTATCGATTCTCTACTATTGTAGACTAACTGCTCACTCTCAGTTACATTCTCTGTCTTTCTATACTCTCTATCCTATCAGACCTGGCTGTTGTTATAGCCTTATATTCTTCCTCTGTGTGTGTAACTTTCACATGCTTATTTATGTTCAGTGGAGTAGTCTCTCATCTCTACTCTGCACTGGAACATTTGTATACAGTCAAACATGATGAGTACTGAAGAGAGGAGAAGGAAATCTTAAATGTCTATCAGCTACCCATTTTCTGAACCCTTTCACAGTATATTTATTCTCAGGGGGAAAAAATCAGAATAAGAACCCAAAGCTCAGGAGTAAAGGAAAACCTTTGTCACCAGAGCCTAAAGAATTTTTTCAATGCTTCTTGTCAAAACAACCCCAAGAATACTTAATGTTGTTGTTGTGGTGGTGGTGGTGGTGGTGGTGGTAGTTTTCATGAAAACAATTAAATTGGTGTGCATGCAAAAGGAACAAAAATTCAAGTCAGGAACACTAGAGAGCACACATCTGTAATCAGCTCCCTCTGATGCTAAATTCAGAACTGCAAAATGAACTATGAAATCTGATATAGAACCACATAGCTTTTAAAGTCAAGCTGCACTTACACTCTGAAATAGCCATCACCCATCCACATAAGACATGGAATGTTACCGTTTGCAATTTGGCAGAAAACTGGCAGATATAAGCAACCCACAAGCCTTTGCTAGTCACTTTAAGAAACAATTGTTTTGTCCAGTTTAGGTTCTTTGCCAGCTTCTGACAAGAGTACCACTTATCAGCTTCCATATTCAGCCAGTGTCTGTGACTAGGCCAGGGACTTTCTGGACCAGCTATAAATTCACTGTAAAGATTTAATGGACAGGCCCTGGTGCTGACAGCTCTATCTCTGATGCAGACACCCTCACCGAGTAGATGGAGATCTGTGGCTCATGGTCAAATTCAATCTTTTTATATCTTGTCCATCAACTTCCTTGAACTACCTTCTGTGTATCCAAGGAGGACTTGCCAGTAGCTCACCAGAAATAAAATCAAATTTTATATTTTCCTGATATTGTATCACTTCTCTGATTCACTCTAAAAACAAGAATATCACTCTGAAGTTTGCAACATTTCTACCAAGAGGCATACATGAATATGCACATATAGTTTCAGATAGTTTCACTTATTTTACTTCCTCTCAGATGAACTAGAAAAGAATATCTATTTTATAAATATTATGACATCACAAATGCCTGTCCTAAAAACACACAGGAAGTGAAAGCAAGTATTCAAAAAATATTTATTCTTAAATGTACAAGTTAGGCCTGTTCCTTCCTGCCAGCCCCATACTCCCAGAAATAAGATACAGATTCAAAATATACTTAAAATACTTTGACCATATAGCTAGACTTATCTCTGACTGTATCATAACTTAAATTAACCTATTTATTCTAATCTACATTCTGTCATGTGGCTGGTTACTTGTGCTTAGGTCCCATGCTTCTGTTTCTTCACATCTTTCAAGGCAAATATCCAGCACCTGTGTCTATCCTGGAATTTTTCCTCCTCCTGATGTCCCATCTCCTATTTCCTGCCTAAGCCATAGGCCTAAGCCATGGGCCATCAAATTTATTATTGACAGGTGCCACATCCATACAGACACAAGGTATTTTCTCTACACCTAAAGGCTACCATTCTACACTCAATTGTAGTTGTTTAAACAATTCTCTCAATCCTTTACTAGTAGTAATAAATTGCAATAACCACCAAAACTAGCATTTACAGAGTGTTCAACATTTGACATCATCTTTCTACACTGCTCATTCAGCAGCTAAGAAACAGTTCAACAAGATGTCTTTTCCTCTGCAGGGTTTGGATGTAAAGACAGAACATAAAGCAAAGTGTGGGCTAAAAGAAACTCATCTTCAAAGTTTTAATGTTTCTTGAAACACCTCTATGATATACTCAGGGTCATGAAAATGTTGATTTTATAGTGCATGGAGACCTTACTAGAAGCTGTCATTTTAATCACCAAAAGTGGATTATGGAACACATGGTCACTCAAGAGCAGAACTGAATATTTTCTGTGCAAACAATGTATGAAACAGGCTCCTGCACATTTTTGACTTGTATTTATGGCAGAAAAGGGGAAAGGAATATGTAATATACATGAGCAAGATGCACAAGCAAAGCAAAGATACTATATAAGGGAAATGGGATTTGACAAGAGTGAATGCATGCATGGAATATTGAGCATGGGAGCTGGGATCTAGTGAAGATTTGGATTCTATGGAATGCAAGTTCACATGGACAGTTTGGAAGACCTTCATGAGTTTATTTTAGTCTCCCTGAACCTCACCTTACTCATCTGTAAGAAAATGAGTTTAAAGACACCCTGTTATAAAACTGCTTTAGTAGTTTCAGTATGTGTTAACTCTACAATTATTTACTTGTATAGTATTTCCATGGTCAGAGATTATGAAAATTTTATCACCTAACAATTATGTGAGCTATCTGTCAGGCAATGGATATTGGTAATACCAGTTAATTCTGGGTATTTCACAGAAATATTCTAAGCAAAACAAAAATATTTAAAACTTTAGACAAGTAAAATCCTCAGCAATACATAAGAAAAATTGACCTTTAATCCTAGCACTTGGGAGGCAGAGGCAGGCAGATTTCTAAGTTTGAGGCCAGCTTGATCTACAAAGTGAGTTTCAGGACAACCAGGGCTATACAGAGAAACCCTGTCTCAAAAAAAAAAAAAAAAAAAAAAAAAGAAAGAAAGAAAGAAAGAAAGAAAAGAAAAGAAAAGAAAATTTGATTATCATTGTGGTTATTTTAGAAGATGTTAGAGACAATTCCAGATAAAAAAGACAGGTTAAAGGCTATTAATTAGCATAATTAGTGGACCATAAAAAGTTTGACAGAATTTAAAAGGTACACCAATTTAAAACACAGGAAAGTCTGACTTATAAATAAGCATCCACAAACAGAAGCAAGGTAGGAAGAGCCTCAAAATTCAGAAAGTTGTGTCTTGGACCCAGAAAGGCCACAATGTCCTTCCAGTGTGCACAAGTAGATGGACAGACACCAAGAACAATCACTGAAATAAGCAATCACTTTACTTGATGGAGAATGACTCAAGCTTGTGAATTTAGAACTGCTAAACCCAAACTTATTTACCAAACAAATGATACTCACAGTTTTTGACAGCATAGAAAATAGTTTCAAGAATCTAAACAAATAACTCAGTCAGTGGTTTGCTGCATAGCTGTGAGAACCTAAATTCAGTCAATGAAACTCACATTAAAAAATAAAATAAAATAAAAAAGCAATCTCCTATTGGAGAGGTTCAGAAAGGAGGGTCTCTGGGATCTCGGGGCTCTCTGCTCAGTCAGCACAGTTCAAACTGAAGTGTGGGTCTCACACACCATAGTGCATACTGAAATGTGTATGTGTGTGTATGTGTGTGTGTGTGTGTGTGTGTGTGTGTTACAAGTCAGAGTACCACAATATCATACAAGCATAGTATTCAGAAATATCAGTGCCAAATGTGTTGATTCACACAAATAGCAAATTATCATTTGATTGTCAAATCTGGAGCTTCCAAGGCAGACTCTATCAGCTCTCAAACTAATGTGAATAACCCCAGCCTGCACATCAGACTCCTGAGTAAGCTATCATTCCATTGTGCTAGGCTCACAAAGAGCTGCAGGGTTGATTGTGCCTCACAGAGGCTGAATTATTTCACTGATTACTGCCCTGTGACAGATTTAACATTTTTAATGCAATTTCTAACCCACAAGATGAATGTTCTACTTCTAAATTCACTAATAGAATCAGAAAATGACCCATGGAACTCTTAAGAGGTCATACAGTCTATCCTTGGCCCACAGGCAAGTCCACACTTACCCTCTCAGACATGTGAAGATCTTCTGCCCTGGATGACTTTTCAGAGTAGCACATTCCTTCCACTCCCAGAAGTGTTAATAAGTCTCACTGCCAGGAAGAATTTTCCTCCCTTAACCTCAGTCCCACAGTGCTGCCCTTCTACACACTGTTATGAAATGATGTGTAACCTACTTAATGGTTTTTATCATTTCTTCTTTCATTATTTTACAGAGCAGTCATTTTCACATTTCAATAAAATTATTCACCTCCATCATAGATTGTTAATCATTTAAAGTGATTAAATATTCTTCTTTTTACCACAATGTATGTTTTATATGAATTTCTCAGACAAATAACTTTCTATAATATTCCATGGTAAACTAGTAAAATTTGTCAGTCTAATAAGGGATTTCCCCTAGAGATCCATAGGTCCTGTGGAATTATTGCAGAGTACCTATGGATCTACGGTAAGCTTGTGGCTCCTCTCCATTCAGAGATCCAATGGTCTTGTGGAATTACTGCAAAGTATCCGGGTCCATAGTGCAGCCTGCAGTTCCTCTCCATTTTTCAGGTCATTCTTCAATCTAGAAGATGGCAGAGGAAGAGAAAGTATGGTGTAACCATGTTGTAGTATAGGCTTATAGGAAATTGTACTCTGATTCCATACTCACTGGTCTCTTTGTTCAGCAGGGTATTCTCCTGTGTCTATGTTTTCTTCATCTTAGTCTTTTCAAGATTTACTCTATGTTTGTCTGCCAGTTTTTAGCCTAGTCTCCTGATATCCTAAAGGCCTTACTATAACAAGCTTGTGATGGTTTGTATATGCTCAGCCCAGAGAGTAGCACTATTATAAGGTGTCACCCTGTTGGAGTAGGTGTGCCACTGTGGGTATGGGCTTTAAGACCCTCTACCTAACTGACTGGAGGTCAGTATTCTACTAGCAGCCTTCAGATAAAGAAGTAGAACGTAGTTCTTCCTGCATCATGCCTGCCTAGATAGTGCTATGCTCGCACCTTGATGATAATGGACTAAACCACTGAACCTGTAAGGCAGCCCAAATTAAATGTTGACCTTTATAAGTTTTGTCTTGGGGCTGATCCTTTGCCACATCACCTGGACTGATTTTGTGCCACAGCGCTCCATAGCCAAATAACACCAGGAGACAGCTGGTCTCCCAGGAATGCTAACATGCCTGAGAGCACAAGTAAGACAAACACTTCTGCTCTGAGGGATCTGCCTGAAGCCCTTAGGACACAGGAACTGAGGAGCAGCCCAGGGCAGGATCCTTCTGGTTTCCATTTGTACCCCGAAACTGACCCTGTGCCACAGCTCTTCATACCCAAATACCCCATGAGGAAAGAGCTGGTCTCCCAGGAATGCCAACACACCTGTGAGCACAGATAAGACCACCACTTCTGCTCAAATTCCTGCACCAAGAGGGACCTTCGCAGAGCCTTCAGTACAAAGGAACCAAGGAACAGACAGGATCCTTCTGACTTGTGTCTGCACCCAGAAGTTGACCATGTGCCACAGCTTTCCACACCCAAATTCCTCCCAGAAAGAACTAGTCTCCAAGGAGTACTAACACACAGACTATCAAGAAGGACAAGACACAGTCAGAGACAATAAGAACAGATAAACACCAAAGATAACCAAGTAGTGAGAGGCAAGGGCAAGAACATATGCAACAAAAACAAATGTTACTATGCATCATCAAAAACCAGTTCTCCCGCCACAGTGAGCCCTGGATACTTCAATACACCAGAAAAGCAAGACTATGACTTAAAATATCTCATGATGATGATACAAGATACTAAGAAGGACATAAATAACTCCCTTAAAGAAATACAGGAAAACACTGCTAAACAGGTAGAAGTCCTTAAGGAGGAAGCACAAAATTACCCTAAATAATTATAGGATTATAATCAAATGGGCAAAGGAATAGAACAAAACCCTCCAAGATCTAAAAATGAACATAGAAACAATGAAGAAATCACAAAGAGACAATCCTGGAGATAGAAAATCTAGGTAAGTCATGAGGAGTCATAGATACAAGCATCACTAACAGAATACAAGAGATAGAAGAGAGAATCTCAGGTCCAGAAGATGCTATAGAAAAGATTGACACAACAATCAAAGAAAAAGCATAGTGCAAAAAGATCCTAACACAAAACATCCAGGAAATCCAGAACACAATGACAAGACCAAACCTAAGGATAATAGGTATAGGTGAAAGTGAAGATTCCCAACTTAAAGGGCCAGTAAATATCTTCAACAAAATTATAGAAGAAAACTTTCCTAGCCTAAAGTAAGAGACTCCCATAAAGATACAAGAAGCCTACAGACTCCAAATAGATTGGACCAGAAAAGAAATTCTACCTATCACATAATAATCAAAACACGAAGTGCACTAAACAAAGAAAGAATATTAAAAGCATAAGGAAAAAAGGTCAAGTAACATATAAAGGCAGACCTATCAGAGTTATACCAGACTTCTCACCAGAGACAATGTAAGCTAGAAGATCCTGGGCAGATGTCATACAGACCCTAAGAGAACACTAATGCCAGCCCAGGCTACTATACCCAACAAAACTCTCACTTATCATAGATGGAAAAACCAAGACATTCCATGATAAAACCAAATTTACATACTATCTTTCCACAAATCCAGTCCTACAAAGGATAACAGATAAAAAACACCAATGCAAGAAACTACATCTTAAAAAAAGCAAGAAAGTAATCAATGGATTCAATTTCCCAATAAAAAGACAAAGACTAACTGACTGAATATGTAAACAGGACCCAGCATTTTGCTTCATACAGGAAACACACCTCAGTATCAAAGACAGATACTACCTCAGTGTGAAGGGCTAGAAAACAATTTTCCAAACAAATGGTTCTAAGAAACAAGCAGGAGTAGCCATTCTTATATTGGAAAGTCAACTTCCAATTAAAAGTTATCAAAAACGATAGCGAAGGGCACTTCATACTCATCAAAGGTAAAATCTACCAAGAAGAACTCTCAATTCTGAACATCTATGCTCCAAATGCAAGGGCATCTACATTAATAAAAGAAACTTTACTAAAGTTCAAAGCACACATTGCATCTTAGACAATAATAGTCAAGATTTCAACACCCCACTCTCATCAGTGGATAGATCATGGAAACACAAACTAACCAAAGACACAGTGAAAATAACAGAAATTATGAACCAAATGGATTTAATAGCTATCTATAGAGCATTTCATTCTAAATCAAAAGAATATACCTTATTCTCAGCACCTCAAGGTACCTTCTCCAAAATTGACCATATAATCAGTCACAAAACAGGCCTCAACATATACAAGAAGAATGAAATAATCCCATGCATCCTATCAGATAACCGTGGACTAAGTCTGGTCTTCAATACCAACAAAAAATAACAGAAAACCTACATACACATGGAAGCTGAACAACCTCCTTCTCAATGATAACTTGGGAACAGAAGAAAGAAAGAAAGAAAGAAAGAAAGAAAGAAAGAAAGAAAGAAAGAAAGAAAGAAAGAAAGAAAGAAAGAAAGAAAGAAAGAAAGAAATTAGACTTTTAGAATTTAATGAAAAGGAAGTCACAGCATACCAAACTTATGGGACACAATGAAAGCAGTACTAAGAGAAAGAAATCATAGCTTTGAGTGCCTCCAAAAAGAAAATGGAGCAAGCATACACTAGCAGCTTGACAGCAAAACTGAATACTTTAGAACAAAAAGAAGCAAATACACTCAAGAGGAGTAGATGGCAGGAAATAATCAAACTCAGGGCTGAAATCAACCTTGTAGAAACAAAAAGAACTATAAAAAGAATCAACCAAACCAGAAGCTGCTTTTTTGAGAAAATCAATAAGATAGATAAATCCTTAGCCAGACTAACCAGAGGGCACAGAGACAATATGCAAATTAACAAAATCAGAAATGAAAAGGGAGATATAACAACAGAAACTGAGGAAATTTTAAAAATCACAAGATCCTACTACAAAAGCCGATATTCAATAAACATGGAAAATCTGGATGAAATGGATAATTTTCTAGACAGATTCCAAATACCAAAGTTAAATCAGGATCAGATAAACCATCTAAATAATCTCACAACCCCTAAAGAAATAGAAGCAGTCATTAAAAGTCTCCCAACCAAATAAAAAGCCCAGGACCAGGTGGGTTTAGTGCAGAATTCTAACAGACCTTCATAAAAGACCTAATACTAATACTCTTCAAACTATTCCACAAAATAGAAACAGAAGAACCACTACCCAACTTGTTCTATGAAGCCACAGTTACACTGCATATTCTCCCTTGGGAACCTGTCACAATTTCCTTTCATAGAGGGCTTAATAAGATATTTTTTTTCTGCTTCTATCATGTTTAATATTCCAAATAGATTTTTAAAAGTGGTTGAGTGAACATTACTCTTAGCTTCAGAAGATAACATGTATATTTAAGAGGCATTTAACTTTTATAAATTATTTTGATAACTTAAAAATGTCAATACTGATTGTATATTTTAAGATATATTTTATTAGTTTAATAAAAGAAAAGAAAAAAAGAAAAAGACTTGCCTTGTTCATGGTATCTGTTCACAGCATTAAAACCCTAAGACAAGCATTAAATATTTTCATAGATAAGCCTGAAGCCTCTTATAGTGTTGAAATCAACACTCCTTCCTTGTCTGTGTGATATCACTCCTTGATACACATCCTAGGTATAGGATTTAGAGTGCAGATTAAAGTCCCTTCTTCAGCCTGACTCTGGAGTTGCTGTCCAGCAGGTCTTATTTATTGTTTGTTTCTTTGTTTATAATTTGTTTTTGTTGAAAATAGAATTTTTTTTTTATTTTCTTTATTTACATTTCAAATGCTATCCCGAAAGATTCCCATACCCC
>NC_034598.1:1215469-1219432 GCF_900095145.1 Mus pahari | reverse complement strand
TCAGCCTGCGGACAGCCGCCAGGCGAACACCCCTCCTGGGCAGGAGAGGCGCAGGACGATCGGGTCCAGCTGCGGGTCCCCTCCGAAAATAGAATTTTAATACAGTATAATCTAATCGTGGTTTCTGATCCTGAGTCCTCCATACTCTCCCCTACTCCCCACCTACCCTGATGTACATCCTTTCCTTCTCTCTCATTGAAAAACAAGTAACTAAGAAAAAAACAGAACAAAACCAAAATAGTACAAAGCAAACAGGAAAAAAAGAGCCAATGAAAAAGTTTCCACACACTATTTCATACTCATAGAAATCCCATAAACACACAAAATTGGATGGTCTTTAGGTTTCATTACTGTAAAGAGACATCATGACCAAGGCATGTCTTATAAAGAACAGTATTTAATTGGGGCTGGTTTACTGGTTCTGAGATTCAGTCCATTGTCATCATGGCAGGAAGCATGACAGTGTTCAGGCAGGTATGGGTCTGGAAGAACTAAAGAGTTCTATATTTTGTCCCAGAAGAAACAGGAGAAAATTGTTAGCACCTTTCCTCAGCAGATATCCTGAAGTTATGATGTCATTAGCATCTTGGGGTATCCAAGGTGACTTCAACTTCAATGCTTCTTGTTCCAATGTCTGGGATCCTCCAAAGGTCTTGAGTCATTTCTCCAGCTCTGTAGCATTCTAGGCTCTAGTTGCCTCAATTCCAAGGATATTGCTTTTCTTGGTACTGGCATCTCCAATTGATTTGAGTCTTCCATTGCAACTAAATTTCCTCAATAATCTATCATAGGCTCTCTTCACTGTGTCAAGCTTCAACATCTTTGCATGACCTCTTCAGTCCTGGACCATCAACTGCAACTGAGGCTACACATTCACCAGTGGCCTTCCATAGGCTCTCACAGTACCAAGCATCAACTACTGCCCATGACCCATTGGTGCCTCCAAAGCCAATACCACCTGGATAAGTGGTAAATATCATCACTACAGCAAGAGGTACACCCTTGGCTATCTCTGGAACAGAAATTCTTTGTGCTCTCAGAAAATACTTTGCTGAAGATTTCATCCCACTGATGCTGGTCTTTTCTTTATCACCCCTAGTTTCTTAGCTCTAGCTAGCCAGCATCTGTTGTCCCACTAGTCCCTTCTATTCTTAACTTTAAAGCCAGAGTCACATGGTTGAAGCTGCTAATTTCTACTGCTTCCTGGAGCTGGAACATGGCCTTCTTGTTCTATTAGATGATCACCAGCTTTCTGTTTTTTAACTCCTTCACTGCACTGCCTAAACTTGGCTGTCCTAGAACTTGCTCTGTAAACTGACCTTGAACTCAGAGATCTGCATGCCTTTGTTTCCTGAGTTCTGAGATTACATATCGTAGTAAGGAAATACTAGACCAAATAAGACCAAAAACCAGCTGAGTAATCTTAAAACTTTGCATACTCATGCCTTCTTTGCATGGTTATATACCACCGTTCTTGGAACTAAGCTTTCCTCTACTTTGAACAAGGCTATTCTTAAACTCAAAGATCTGCTTGCTTGCTTCTGTTTCCTGGGATTAAAGGTATGCACCACCATGCTTTGGCCTAAGCTTTTCATGAACATTATTCCTCAAGATCTTGATCAAAACCTTGTGTCTTCCAGCCTCAATATCTGGATCACAGTTGTGAGCTACATTTCTGGATTGTAATTCATTCCAGATAAAATGTCCAAATGAAAACAGTAACAAAGTCCTATGTTCAACTGCAAAAGCATAAACAATGTTTTGCTGAGTTGGATCTTGCCTTGAGGTGACTATGACCTTAGTCTGTTTATCTCATTGAACACGGGATTGAGTTCCATTCTACTACTGGTACTCCTTTACTCTTTGAACCACACATTTTGTATTTTTCCTTCCTAACCTTGCTATGCTTCATCAAAAAGATCTTCATGTGAGTAAATCAGAGGACAAAGCCTAAACTAGGTTTTTCTGAGACTTCCTTTGTCAATGCAATTAATCTGAGTCTCTTTACCTTAGCCTCTGGCAGACTCTTCAAACAAAGGCAAACAGCAGCAACATTATTCACCAAAACATTATAAGAACAGACTATAGGCCACATACAAGATTCTCCTCCTCTGAAACCTCTTGAGGCATCAGGCCTGCACAGTTCAAATCACCTTCAACACCACTGTCTTCCATATTGCTACTAAAATGCCCCATTAAGTCACACTTAAAGTATTCACACTTAAAGCATTCCACTGCTTTTCAAAGTCCCAAGTTCCACATTCCTCCAAACAAAAGTATAGTCAGGCATATCACAGCAATAGCCCACTCCTGGTACCAACTTCTGACTTACTTAGGATTCCCATTGCCATAAAAGGGCACCTGACCAAAGCAACTTTATAAAAGACAACATTTAAGTAGGGCTAACCTACTGTTTCTGTTCTTTATCAATCATCCTGTTGGAAAACATCCAGGTAGGAATGGTGCTAGAAGAGCTAAGAGTTCTGCATATTATTCCAAAGGCAAATAGGAGATGACTACCAGACAGCTAAAAGGAGGGTCTCAAAGTCTACCCCAAAGTGATACACCTCCTCCAACAAGGCCACAACTCCTAATAGTGCTACTCCATGGACCAAACATATTCAAATCACCATATATATAAAACATTTAATTTGGGATGGCTTTACATTTTCAGAAGTTATCATCATGGTGGGAAGCACAGCAGCCTGGAGGCAGGCATGTTACTAGAGGAGCCCAGAGTTCTCCATCTCAATACAAAGGCACCCAGAAGAAGACTATCTTTTGCATACAGGCAGGAGGAGGGTCTCATTCCACAGTGACTAGATATAAACATATACATGATACCTGAAAACCCTGCCTCCACTGTAACTTACTTCCTCTAACAAAACTATACTTTCTCCATAAAGACCACACCACCTAATAGTGCCACTTCCCATGGGTCAAGCATATTCAAACCACCACAATAATATATGAGTAAAAGACACCAGCAGGTCTTAATTAAACGGCCACATTTTTTTAAATTTTGAAGGTGTAGCTTCTCTGCATATAAAGAAGATCCTCTCTCACACAGAAGGCCTGGTATTTTGACTTTTACAATCTTCCCAGGGCCTCTTTCATGATGGCACCTAAACCTTAGGAGGAGGGGTTATGTTATACATATAACAATTGGGTTTAAGTACCCTACCACCCTACCATCAGTTGTTCTATGTGTTCTGACCACTTATAGATCTCAATAATGATTTCTGTCTTCCGCAAATTGAAGCTTCTTTGATAAAGGGTAGTATCCAGCCCTAAGCTGTTAACCCTAAATACATACATATCGGAGCAACACTAAATGAAGTCAGCCATATATACAGACACATTATATATAATTTACATATATGTGTATCAACAATCAAAGAAGAAGTCATGATTTTCAAAAGTGAGTGGGAAAGATATAGAATGAGTTAGAGGAAGGAAGGTGTCTTAGGGTTTCTATTGCTGCAATGATATAATAACCAAAAAGAGAGTTGGGGAGGAAAGGATTTATTCAGCCCATACTTCCATATCCACAGTCCATCACTAGAAGAAAGAACTCGGGACAGAAACCCATGTAGGAGTGGAAGCTGGAGGCAAGTGCTGATGTGGAGGCCAGTACAAAGGGGTAGAAATGATATAGCAGTAATGTATAAAATTCTATAAAAATCCTATTAATATAATTTCATATTTTCCTAAATAACAGATTAAACAGTATTTTATAAATTTTCAGTTTCCTCCAGCAGAAGAAATAAACTAATATTATTTTACTTTTTAAAAAATTCACGGTACGGTGCCTGTCCCGCCCAAGGAGGGGTGTTCGCCTGGCAGCAGTCCCCAGGCTGATCCAGCACCCGACACCTTTCCCCGCCCGAGGAGGGGTGTTCGCCTGGGAGTAGCCCCCCCGGCATCCAGCGCCTTTCCCCACCCGAGGAGGGGTGTGCGCCC
>NC_034598.1:1161993-1215458 GCF_900095145.1 Mus pahari | reverse complement strand
TTTATTCAAATATAATTTTGAATATCTTGGAGAAAATTTTCTATTTATAGATTGTGCAACAGATGAATTTTTTTTTCTATTAATGAGTCCCCTAAAGGTGTTTAAAATTCACTTCATAGAGTGGGATGTGTATGACCAGGTCCATTATAATAGTACATTTCTGCATATATATATATATATATATATATATATATATATATATATCTTCAATTTTTCCAAAGTACTTGAAATAACATTAGCTATTCCTTGAGGGATGAGTGCATCAAAGCAGACAAAAAGGAGAATTCTACACAGAAAAAGAAAACAGGGTTATACCATGGAAATAAAAGTAAGGTAATTGTTGACATTGGTAAAGAAGTTTAGTTTCTTGAGAGGAAATAGCAAAAAATTGATAGGCTTAGAATTTTTCAATAATTTACCAGTTACACCAAGGCAAGATGTTAATAATGAAAAAAGTGGAAGGGAGGGACATTGAAGAAATCATAAAAGCTAGGACTCTCTATAACTCCCACTCAAATTGTTTTGTGTTTTGTGTAATAAAATTGTTAACAGAATTCAGGTCTATCAACTTTCAAATGTCAGACACTTTTTATACCAAAAGCTTAGTAAAAATAAATACTTTGCTATGATCTAACTCATATAATGATAAAGCTTATGGAAGATCTTGAGACCAATCTCACCATTGCTTGACATTCTAGGGCAGCAATTTTATGCCTGACCACAAACACTGGGCAGTGTCCCTCATCTCTACGAAATACCCACTGGTAGTATCCCCAACCCAACTGTGGCAAATAAAACTGTCTCTAGAAACTTTCAAATTATCTTTAAATGGAGCGCAGTCAACATCAGATGAGTAGTATAGCCTAATTCCCTCACTTTCCATATCCATTGTATCAACACTCTTTCACCAAGAACTATGCAGCACATAAAAGAAGATTCAGCTATCTTTTTAAAGTTATCTCATCATTGTTGATTTGAAGAAGTTTATGAGTATTGCATGCCAATTGGATGAAAGACATGTTATTCTATCAGAATATATTCCAGAAAAATAGGTAGGTAGGTAGGTAGGTAGGTAGGTAGGTAGATAGATAGATAGATAGATAGATAGATAGATAGATAGATAGATAGATAGATAGATAGATAGATAGATAGAAAGAAAGATAGATAGATAGATAGATAGATAGATAGATAGATAGATAGATAGATAGATAGATAGATAGATAGATAGATAGTGTGCGTGTCTCTCTCTCCCTCTCTCTTGTGTGTGTGTGGGGGGCTATGTGTTTATTCTTATCAGTGCCATCCTGAGTTCCAGTCTCTGCAGCTTTCCTCTGCCCACATTGCCCATTGTCCCTCTATGTAGCTACTTTATGGGTGTCTTTATTCTTTACTTCATAGTCCAGAGCAATGAAAGAACTCCCTCCCATCACCCAGAGAATATTTGCTTAAGATTCTAAACATCAGCATCGTAGAATATTTCTTCATGCTACTGAAAACATTACTGAAAAATTTTAAACTATTGAAAAGGAACATTGTTTGAATACTGGAAGATAACTGTCAACAATGGTTTTTAGAAGGCGTTGAGCCCATTCTCTGATGAGCAACAGATTGATTTGCTTCTGAAGTCTCTGCTGAATTTTTTCCTCTAAGAAATAAGTTCAATTTTCTACTGTATTATGAAAAATAAAGCATTACCCTCATCCCAACTTCTCCTTTGATTTACTGCTTTGCCTCCACTTGACAACTTCCACTGAAAGCCTTCCAGATTATTTAGGTAATGTGTCCATTTTCCCCATTCCACCCATTCTCCAACTCATTTTATCTCTCTTTCATTCTTTTTGATTCAGTGAAAATGTATCACAAATATTCCCAGTGTCTCCTAAACTAAAAACCACAATGGGTCATGTCCTTCTTCTTAACTCTACTACTATCTTTCCATCACTTCAAATCACTTTATTTATGATTTTCAGATAACTATTTGATTCTTTTTCTAATTTTCGAAATGCTGGTTTCTGATCCTCATTCATCCTAGTCAACCAGCACATGCCTGTACCCCATCTCCTCTGTGCATACATGAAATCCTCTGTGTTCCCAGTCACTCTCATTTTCATGTATGTGAGTATTTGGAGTTACCTTGGCTCTACTTAACCAACATCAACTCATCCATTCTAACAACTCCAAAGCCAATTTAAAAAGCCACAAAAAATTATGTGTCTGTTCTTGATCAGGATACCCAAGACCAAGATCGCTTTACAAAGGAGAATAATTTGCCCCAGAGGAACAGAGGTCAGGAATAAGAGACAAAGATGTGAGACTAAGGATGATGGAAAAGGGGAAAGGAACAAAGGAGAGGGAGGCAGGGCATTTGTCTCAGAGGACAAAGGACTGTTTCTAGATAGAAAGAACACATATATGGCAAATAGGAAAACAGAGGTTTATAAAGGTAAAGAGGAAACCCCAACTTAGGATGAGGAGTTTAATTTTAATTATGTTTATTGGGGAAGCCAAAGTGGGCTTTTGATTGTTGAACTTTAATACTTTGATAGTTGGACCTTGGTAGTCAGCCGCAGGAGGAAGATGGACTCAAATAAGAGAATAGACCTTGATGGCTAGATTTAGGAATGAGAACTGTTTTAGAAAGGCAGAGGGAATCGGGGAGAAGGACAAGGTCTGACAGTCATGCTCCCCATGCTCGAGCTGGCCAGAGTCCCTTCAGTTCTTCCTTCTTATGTCAACATTCTTTCAGGTAAGTGCTGTTTCTGTTGCCCTAAGTAGATTGTTCCTTATCTCTTTCAAGATCATCATGATCAGCTATGGAGTCCTCCTTCAAGATTCCCTGTTTTTACTTTTCCGTTTTTGTTGCCCTAAAACATTTATGGTAATGAGTAACATCCTCACTATCCAACCACCTGAAGATCTTTAATATAACTTTCTTAGTTCCCTGCATATCAATTTCCTTTGGCTTCCAGTGTCATGTAATTCAGAATATGTTCAGTTCTAGCTCCCTGCTCTCTGCCCGTCTCACCACCTCTCAGGAAAGTCATATTTTTAATTTAAGAACTTATTTTACTTAATTCTCTATTGCAGTGATAAAACATCATGACCAAAATAATTACAAGAGCAATTATTTAATTGTGTTTGAGTTTTCAGAGGGTTTGAGTTCATGGTGGTAGGCAAAGGCTTGGTGGTAGGAACAACTTGGAGCTTATGTCTTAATCACCAAACACACTGGGGATAATATAATCTTCTGAAACCTCCACCTCCTCCAGCAAGGCCACACCTCTGTTGTGTAACACTTTTTTTTTTCTGAGATGGAAACATTTCTTCCTACAGGGAAATCTCCTTAAGAAGGAAAACAAACAACTGAAAATATCTCCAGGAAGTTCCTGAAACTGATCTGATTCTTTGGGTCCCTCCCTGCCAGAGTAAACAAGCAGAAGTTCTGAGAGTCACTCTTAAACAAGCTAAGCTGCAAATAAAAATCTAAGAGGCCAGGGCCGCTGCCTGGAAGAAGCAGAAACCAGCTGAAGTTAAGTTCAAGGAAGAGGTTTACCCCAGAGTCACTTAGACACTTAACCCAACAGGTTGAGCTGCTGGCAGGCTGTGCAGTGTGATCCAGGTTCTCAGCTCTTTCTAGCTGTCACCAGTTCTGGGGTGGGGTTTGTGATGCAGCTATCTTTGAGTCATTTCTGCTTGTATAAATAAACCTTCTCCCATATTCCTGTAAGTAAGCAAGAGCTTGTGTCCTTCCTACTATCTGAGGTAAGTAGACATGTATTTTGTGTCTCCCCAGGAAACGTATTGACACATAACAATCTCCAAATCCTTCCCAAACAGTTCGGAAAACTAGAGAACAACTAACTGTTCAAACATAGGACCATTGGGGCCATTCTCATTCAAACCGCCAACTTTTAAGTACTTTGTAAAAATGATCTTCGAGTCTTACAAAGTCTGTTCATTTCTATCATACCCCGTTATTCTCTTTCTCATTGTTTTCCAGTGTAATCACTTTATTTAAGGAGTTTCTATCTCCTAATAATGAAGGTCCTATTAAAGGTTATATTATTAGAACTTGAATTTTTCTGTGGTGCCTAGTAATACTAACCACTTTATAAATACTTACTGAACAAACAGATGAATAATATCATTATTAAAAAACAAACTTATTTTTATCCAATTCTCTTTGGCAGAAAGATACATGAACTCAATTCATCTAAAATATAAGTAAGCTATTTAGACATGTGTCTAAATCATAACAAGCTGAAACAAAGTCATCTTTTATTCTGCTTAAAAGTGAAGACTGTCCCACCCACACAAATTCTGTCAATAATGGAGAGTAAGAGTTGATATGAATTTATAATTCATTCTGTAACAACTTTACAGGGGTTGTAGCATAGATATTTTATTTCTGTAGAATCAGCAGTATTTACCACATCAGGATACAAAAAAATCCTTAAATTGACTTCTGAGAAATATTTAACAATATTTTATCTTACTTCTGAAAAAAAAAATTTAAAAAGAGAGAAAGATTAAGACATCCTCTCTTAGGCCCCTTGGACTTGCAAACTTTATATAACCCAGCACAAGGCAAGGCCTGGGCCAAGTAGTGGGAGTGGGTGGGTAGGGGAGCAGAGGTGAGGGGCGGGGTATAGGAAACTTTCGGGATAGCATTTGAAATGTAAATAAAGAAAATAATAAAAAAAATTAAAAAAAAAATACCAGAAGTATGAAAAGAATCAATTTGCGGGATAAACACACCCTTTCAATTAACCATTACTGTTTATGGGATGTTCCATGAACTATCTTGCTTCATTTTCACTTGATTCTCCTCATTTCCTTTAGTAGTTAAACAGATGCTCAATAAAGCCAATTGATACATCAAAAAAAATAAAATAAAAATAAAAGACATCCTCTCTTGTATACTGGAGACAATTTAGCATGCATAAAGCATTCCTGAGCTAATAAATGCTGGCAGACATAACATATTTGAAAACATCCAACCACCATTCCAGGACAGACACTTTGTTTTTCAGTGTTCCTAAAAGTTTAGAGTTTAGCAATGTACCTGAAACATACAAGAGGCCTAAAGATCACCAAGGCCATATAGAAGATAAATTTAGGTTAAAAAAAATGCATATGAGGGGGTGTCTGTCTCTCTGTCTGTATTTCATATAAAGATGCCAGAATTTCTGACCTCCAAAGGTTCTCTCAGATTCAACCTCTCTCATTTTCACATTACTTAGCATTTAGTCAGTTTAATAACTAAATATTAAGCTCTTACATAACTAGCTGCTTGTACTAATTTGAGGGAGATAAAGATGAGCAGGGCTAACCTCAGTCTGTAAAGTAAGCCCCATGAACTACTAAGGGACATAAATCACGACTAACGCATGCAAACCAGAACTTTAAGACTGAGTGTTCCAGAGAACATCAGTGTCTTAACCACTATCCTCCAAACAATAACTTGTGATCTCAGAAAGAGAATTGGAAATGGTCAGTATTCAGTCTTAGAGACACAATAACTCAAGCAAACTAAACTTTCTGAAACAACATACAGTACAAAAGTACTTTTTACCTTTAGGCCCTGGACTTACCCTGGCACATTTTCTTCTTTGCATAGCCTTTAATAATAAACCAGCTTTATAGACTACACTTCAAGAAGTGGTAAAATAGGAGAGAGAGAGAGAGAGAGAGAGAGAGAGAGAGAGAGAGAGAGAGAGAGAGAGAAAGAGAGAGAGAGAGAGAATGAGACACAAGATTTCCTCAAAGTAGAGAGAAACACATTAAGCCATCTGTAATTCAACCTGATAGCAGCAGAAACCATGATACTGGAAGGCAAGATACCCTACAGTAGAAAAACATTTTATCTAATGTGATAAGAAAACCAACATCACTCATGTCTAAAGAAGTGGTTCATGATAAACTCTGCTTCCATAATTTCAGATGTGAATTTATCCCTAGTTCCTAGAAATACTTTATTACTTTTCAAAAGATTATGAGCAAGACACTAATCTAAGTGTATAGCAAAATGTCATTAGTAGTTATTTTGTTGCAACATTGCTTTAACAGGACACTAGTATTTTGTTTTACCCTATGTCCATGGCACATCTAATCTTGGATTCTTGGCCACCGGAGAAATGTCAGGGATAAGTCCCACACAAAGGAGTGGGACTAAATCCAATCAAATATTGGTTGGTTATTCCCACAATTTCATGCTATTATTGTCCTAGTGCATCTTGAAGGCATGTCATCCCTGTAGAAGAAAGATTTTGCAGCTGGGTTTGGTGTTTGGCTTTCTCCTTTGGTAGAATGCAGAATAGCTTCTAGTAAGATGAACTCTAGTCAGTAGGGGAAAAAGGTCAGCATAAGCAACCAGCTCAACTTCTCCATATTCAAAGAGCTGTGCGGGTGTTATTTTCAACACAGGGCCCTACCATCAGTTTGTGGAAAGGAATCAATGGTTTTGAAATAGCTTGGGATTTTTGAGGGTTCCTCTGGGGCTTCTTTGTCCAAGAATTCAACCAATTCCTAGAAGTGGAGGCTTCTGTTGATAAGAAATGTACAGTAGGGGTTCCATCTCGTCCATTGTTTGATAACTTTATTTCACTTTCACATATGTATTTATTTCAGGAAGCTCCTGGTTTCCATATGACCTTTCAGATTGCCCTGAATTTTAGCTTCTCTTCCTATATTCCTTCTTTCATTGTCCTCATTTATCTCCCTCACCATTTGGTCTTGTGGTTCCAGTCCCTGCCCCATTAATCCTTAACTATCTATTTGTTTTGCCTTCTAATGGTGATTCAATACCACCCTCCCCCCAGTCTCTTCCTTTCTACCTAGCTTATGTGGTCCAGCTCATCAATGATTGAATAACTACTGTCCAAGTAAGAGATTATATACCATAATTGTCTTTTGGTGTCTGGATTACTTCACTTGTGATGAATTTTTTCTACCTCCAACCATTTACCAGTAAATTTTAAGATTTTGTTTTTTCAACAGTTGAGTATTATTCTGTTATGTAAGTATGTCACATTATCTTTATCTACTCCTCCATTCATGGACATCTAGGTTGTTCTGAATTTCTGTCTTTTATGAATAGGACAGAAATTAAAATTGTTGAACAAGTGCTTCTGTAGTAGGAAGTAGAGTCCTTTGGGTTTATGACCAGAAGGAATATAGCTGATACTTGAAGTAAATCTATTCCCAGCTTCTTAAGGATCCAAAACTGTAGTTACCATTCAAGTATGCACTCTGATAAGCAATGAACGAGAGTTCCCTTTACTCCACATCATGGTTTCCATGAGCTGTCAATTGTTTTATTGATCTTGACCATTCTGTCTACTTTGAAATTTCAAAGTAGTTTTGATCTGTGTTTTCCTAATCCCTACGTACACCTAACATTTATTTAAGTGTTTCTCAACCATTTATATTTTCTCTTTGGAGAAGTTCCATTAATTCTCTGCCCCACTATTTAATTGGGTTGTTTATGGACATCAGTCCAGTTTTCTTTAACTCTATATATTTTAAATATTAGCCCTCTATGAAGTATTTATATGGAAATAAAATTTTTTTCTCATTCTTTAAGTTGTTGATTGTCTACACAGAGGTGTCCTTTGCTTTCAGAAACTTTTTAGTTTTATGAGGTTTTACTTGTTAATTGCTGTTCTTAGTGTTTATGCTAATGGTATTCTATTCAGAAAGACTGAATGTATGAATTAGTTCAAAACTATGCTCCCACTTTCTTTTCTATCAGATTTAGTGTATCTGTTCTTATGTTGAAGTACTTGATCCATTTGGAGTTGAGGTCTGTTCAGTATGATAATTATGATTCTATCTGCATTCTTTTCATGCATATAGGATATATATATATATATATATATATATATATATATGTCTATTCCATAAGTATGTGGATTTATGTTTGCTGGGTTTTCAATTCAAGTTAATTGATCAACATGTTTGATTTTTTTTTTGTCAATGTTATTTTTAATTATACCTCCATAGTATATTTGAGGTCTGAGACGGTGATACCTCCAGCAGTGTTGTTGTTGTTGTTGTTGTTGTTGATTGTTTTGCTATCCTGGATTTCTGTTTCCATATTTAGATTAAAATTGACCTCAAATATCTGTGAAAATTGTTTTTGGAAATTTTGATGAGGATTATATTTTTGTATATTGCGTTTCATAGGATGGTCACATTCACTATTAATCCATGAACAAGGGAAGTCTTTAGACATTTTTATACCAACTTCAATTTCTTCAATATCTGAAGATTTATATTATATAAGTTGTTTTATGGTTTTTGAAGCTATTGTAAAATGTATTGTTTTATTTTTACTTCTTTTTCAGTCTGTTTGTTACTTATATATAGGAAAGCTAATGATTTTTGTGTGTTTTATATCTTGTTATTTTGTTTAAGGTATTTTTAGGATCACTTAGGTATACTATCATGCCATCTGCTAATAAAGATACTTCAATGTCTTGCCTTTTTATTTTAAACTTAATTATCTCTTTCAGTTGCCTTATTGCTCTAGCTAAGACTTCCAAGTACTAGATTTAGTAGATAGAGAAAGAGTGGAAAACTTTTTCTTGGTTCTGGTTTAGGCTGATGTTGACTGTTGGCTTTCTGTAAATCATATTTATTGTACTGAGGTATGCCCTTTGTATCCCTGATTTTCCTAGTAGTAATATAAAAATGGTATTAGATTTTGTCAAAGGCCTTTTCTGCATCTCATAAGATGATCATGTGACTTTATCTTTCACTCTTTTTATATTGTGATTGCATTTCTTATTGCATGTACTTATGTTGGAGCATCTTTGGAGTGAACTTTACTTGATCATGGTGGATAATCCTTTTGATATGTTTTCATATTCACTTGGAAAGTATTGTATTGGGAATTTTTGTATTGGGAATTTTTGCATGTTTGTTCATAGGGTTAAATTGGTCTGCAATTTTCTTTCTTTGTGGGATCTTTATGAGCTTTTATTTTCAGATTAAGTATGTATTCATAAAGTGAATTGGGCAATATTCCTTCTGTTTCTACTTTGTGATATAATTTGAGTAGTGTTGGCATTAATTCTGTGATAAAACCATCTGGTTCTGGTCCTTTATGTCGTGAGAAGACTTTCTATTTACCTAGCAATAATAGGTCTGTTTGAATTGCTTATCTGATATTGATTTAACATTCATAGGTTGTATATATTAAAGTTATCTATTTCTTTTAAATTTTTCAATTTGGTATTGTGTAAGGTCCAACTGATCTAAAGCATCATAGAGCATTTCTCACTTAAAGATTAAAGGAACAAAAGTAAATCATACCATTTATGTGTCTGTATGTCTTAGATAGTTTTCTAACTATTCTTCTATTTCTATGTGTATATAATCTATCATCCAGCAAACTTAATATCCAAAAAAGACATTATAGGTGGTATATTACAATCTATCCCTTCCATGTCATCTATATCCAACAAAGTGCCTGTTTTTTTTTATTCATGTGAAATCATATGTTCATTAGGGATAATCTAAACCTCAAATACTTTGGTATAACATAATTTATTATTTAAAAAGTCAAAACTGTAGTAATTGGTTTAACTTTGATAGGTGGTATATATTAAGAAAATTTTCCATTTCTTTTAGATATTACAGTTTGGTAGTTTATAAGGTCAAACTAATGATTTTTCAATCATTCCTTTCAGGGAAATGTGGTACTTACTAACAGGCTTATTCCAGGTTGCTCTTACCAGTCAGTTGAAGACAAATGTTTAGGTTGAGATGGCTCATTGGGTAAAGTGTTTGATGTATAAATATGAAAGCCCGAGTTACAACCCACAAAACCCTTGTGAAGCTGTGCTAGTAGTGTATGTCAGTAATCCCAGATGGATGGCATAGACAGAAAAGGCTAGCCTGGCATAGGCAGAGGTGAAACAACAAAGATGCTCTGTCTTAAGCAAGCTGGGAAACAAGGACCAATAATCCAGCTTGTCCTATAACTTTCACATGCACATGCCACATGAACATAAATATACTTGCATAATCATAGGCATATGATCTTAAAATTTTTTAAATCCATTGATCTTAAGTTGTTACAATCATTTCCCTTTGAAGACTTGGGGTTAAAATATTCTATAATTCCTGGCTTTCTAAGTCTACACATGTTGAAAAGGGTTAATTGATGCACACTAATTCTTGCTACAAAATCCATGGGATGTCTGTACCTGGCCCTTTGAAGAAAGCACAAGTTTTGAAAAGGAATCAACATATGACATATAATCATAGATAAAAACATTGGCTTCAAGGTAAGATGAGTGGAGAGCAAGGATCCCTGACATTATCTCAAGGTCAGGGACAACATAGCAGAAGATACAATGGATATTGTAACCACTGACAAGCTAGACAGTGCCTGAAACTACCAAGCCACTGAGCTGCTGGCGGAAAGGCTGCAGTATTGTTTCATATGTAAGTCTGGGCAGAATGTAAGGTTTAAGAACAGATTTGATAATATTGGTTTGTATAGACACTTTCAAATTGAAAGACAATTTACAATAAAATTATTTTCTGAATGAAAACCAACTTATGGAAAGCCTCCTGATTATCCTTAGGATGATGGGCATGCAACTCTTACAGATATCTCTCTTCAGGGTATATAAACTCAAGAGACTGGTACTAGACAATTCAGGTCTGTCTGTATGAGATGCAGTCTTACTGACCATGAGCTGACTCCCCTATGTTCCATCCTTTTACCTGTTATATGCTATATATAAAACACACACACACACATTGAAGGTAATTCAAGATTTCTATATTTCCTCTATTTTTCTCAAAAAGTAGAAAGGATATGCTACAAGTTATGAATGGTTGGAATATAAATCAGATTGGTTAGCTTTATTACAAACAGACTAATAGGAAATAATTTTAACAGCATCTTGATGAATCCAATGATTCTGCCTTCACTTGAAGAACTTTTATCCAAAGCAACAGTAACAACAACAACAACATCAACAAATCTGTTTAAGCACATACTTAAACAAACAAACAAAAACCTTAAATTGAGTAAAATTCCCTTGTTTTCTCTTTAAACTATTGTGTAAGATATGCGACCAATGCCAAGAGCTCCTCTGTCGGATAAGTGTTCTGGTTGCTAATACTAGAAGCATGACAAGTGTTACCATAATGGAGATTTTGTAAAAATTACTTTTGGTTATGACATGTGTGTGTAGGAATGAGATGGAGGAAACAATGTAAAGAAACTAAGGTGCTGAAAGTGTCAGCGTGCATACAACCAATGAGACAGCATCTTCAGATGTATAAGAGAGAGAAAACCATGTAATTTTGCAAAGAAAACAATGTACAGTTTACTTTTAAAAACAGAAAAGGCAATCATTTTAATGTCAGCTAGAGCTATAGGATAGTAATATAGGTAACTATGTTGGTCATGTATGACACAGCCTCTTAGGGAAATTTCTCCTGTCCTCTATGCCATTTTGTGAAGGATATTTTGCAAATTAATGCACTTTATTCAACTCAGCAGAGAGTAAATAACGGCAATAGCTTCAACCACTCAGAAACTTTTTGCTTGGAAATAAAACTCTGGTCTTACCTGCCCCCTGCTTATTCCTGCCCATAAACCTGAGTACAAGTCACCTTCTTTCTGCTGAACTCTCTGAGCTGTGTGATCTCTTGGCATGGTCATGCACTGTGATAAAATATACCCTGACAAAACCAACCTAAGGGAGGAAGAACTTTTTGTTTTACAGTGGGAGATTCCATTCATCATGGTGATAGCAGAAACCTAAGGGAGCTGGTCACAGGGAGTCTGTGGTCAGAAAGCAGAAAGTGAGGCTCAATGGCCAAGGGAATGGTGATGCCCTCTTCAGGATGGGTCTCTGCCTCACTTAAGCATAATCTCTCACAGGCATGCCTAGAGTCTAACCTTGTATCTGTAACATCTTAGAGATGGGCTTGAAGCTTGTCTTTTAGGTGATCCCAGATTCTACCAAGGTCACACTTTCACTACCAGTAACTTTTATACATCAATTCACACTTCCACTTCAGATGACACCTTGACTTTTCTGTATGGTCACCATGAATAGGCAATCATTTTTGTTTTTTTTTTAGACCTGCCTGACATTCTGTGTCTGATAGTACCTTTGTCTTCAAACAAACAGGATTAAAGGTTCCTTCTACTTCTGCTCATGGTAACTTGTCCCTTTTTTCTTTTTAAATATACTTACTAAGCCTAGGTTTTGTTATCTGAGTAATGAAATTTAAAATGTCTAATGCCATAACCTCTTTCTTTACAAATAAGTATTCTAATCAGTCAAAAATGAGTGTTAAATATGTTACTGTGAATAAGATGCTGATGATTATAGTCTTTTATTAAAGTGTTGTAATGAAACATGAGAAATTAAACTCCTTTTGTTCAAACTAATTTGTTGATAAAATTAGCATTCTATTAGCATACAAAGATTCTGTCTTAACAGGACAGAAAGCTTCTTTCTAAAAGAAATTGCTTACTCCAGGCGCACTCCCTCATGAACAAATGAAGGCAGAACTAGAGAGAGGTACATGTTTCTATGTGTGTCACATCTATAGAACATATTCTACATGCATATGTATATGTATATAGATTCTAGACATAATTTAGCCCATCTGGATAATATAGAAGAGCACGTAATTTTTAGGTGAACAACATATAAGTGTGTATAACATATTCATACATGTATGTATTGTATACAAATCCAAGACATAAGTAATTCCACCTGAATTATCTCATTTATGGAATCAAATAAGCTCAGGAAAGAGAAAAAATATTTTCTTAAGTCACAGCAACCTTCCTAAATACCTGTCTCCATTAACTGTCCAAAGTAGCATTAATATTTGCCTCAGCTATCTTAAATTTCAACAGGCTTCCTTCTAATCAAGTCTCCTTACCTCAATTTTAGATAAAATTTACAATGTTAACTTTGTTTTCTTTAAGGTAAAGTATTTTACCAAAACATACCAGTTTCACGATGTAAGACTGTTTCTCCAGGACTTTGTGTCACTTGCTTAGAGAAGTAATCATTAGTTCCCTCATCTCCCAGTCTGCAGTGTTGAAAGCTAACAACACTAACCCCTACCCAGTACACATCCCTATCCCCTCTAATTGCCTTTATTAGATCTCTACAGTACTTAAAAATGTGTCTTCAGTAAAGCTAAGCTCAATATTTCCTCACTGTGGAACAGTCTTGACCTCCCATTGTAACAGTCACAAATAACATCTTTGCCTGCTAAACTTGTCTGGTGCAATTATACTCAGACATGATGAGAGGAACAAGCCAATGCCCAGCACCTCTGTCCACTTAAAGGAGGCAAGATTTCTTTATGTCATTCTCTATCATCCTTTGATGGGTGTTAAACCAGAATGACAGGTTGTAAATGTTCACCACCTCTCTAATCCTGTAGCCATTTGCAAGGGATATAAAGGAAAGAAAAGAGTCCTATATTACTGCTTATGGAGAGTAAATTTATTTGAAAAAATGGTACAGAAAATAAATGGAAACTTGTGGAGGAGTTAGTTGTATTGTATCCAGCTAAATTTCACTGTAGAGTCAAACTATGAGTGTAGCTGTCTTAGGCTGATGCTATTATGGCTTGTATACCTATATATTAATTTAAATTTGGTTTACTCTCAATGGGTCTTTACAGTTTAGAAAAAGAGAATCTCATCATCATTTTACTAGAGAGGAGCTGAGAGAGCCAGTCCATAGCCATAGATTCCAGTAAATACAAAACAGCCTGTGACTACCCTTGACCATGTAATGGATCTCCACTTCCTAAAATGTATTTCTTCAAGCATTACATTTGATCATTCTGGCCCATTTGCTTTCTATATCTAGTATATCAGAGAGAAAATGGTAAAAACTATAAGAGCATGCATGTCAATAGTAATTACCAGGCATTTCTAACAGTACAGGGATAAGACTAGTGAACAGTGAGGGGACAAAATATACTCAAAATGACATTCAAGAATTTATAAAAGACATGTTCTCTGAATCGTTTTATAAAACACATTTGACTCAGATATGCTCGCCTTTTTTAAGTCATTCTTTGAGTGTTGCTCCCTTTGGACATTTTCAGGGTAATTTACCTAGAAAGCATTAGGTAGAGAAGTGATGGCTTGTGATTTATTGCTTATGGTGAAAAGAAGATAAAATAAGAAAGTTGGTTATTCTACTTTTGAAAGGCAATACACAAAAGATTTCTGATGTTCTTGTCTGAATTAAGTCCTAAAATGTGACTATAGAGGGAATTCTGAATTGAAGTACAGTTTTAAGATACTATTTGAATGCTTTCAAATACAAAATAAAGTTTGCATGATGGAACTTTTAGATTATTATACTTAATTGCTAAGCATATTTGCCCAATTCAAGTTAAATGTATATATGAACATTTTAACCTTAAAATTTATACTGAATTAATAACAAAAATTGTTCATGAGATATCACATTTAAGTTTTTTTTTTTACTTGCCAAACCCATTTCTCCTTTTCCTTTCATTAAGTGTGAATTAATTTAGAGACAAGAATGTCAACAGACTCAAATTGGCAGAACGTTATTCCAAAAATTCCTCACAGAATATTTTTAAATTGCCAACTCTCATTCATGAGTAGGAGGATCATCTTTATATGAGACTTGTGATGTCACATTATTCTACAGAAAACAAAGAATGGAAGTGATTGAGATGTAGTGCTCAGATATTAAACTCACAGTGAGGTAAACAAGATGAATATAATTTCAGATACAGATTAATAATTCAAAGGTGGCTTAAACTTCTTTAAGAATTCTACCCTGAGTTCAGAAAGAAATAAAACACTGCTTTTAGTAGCCCACTAGTTTAGTCTTTGCCATAATGATTATAAGGACAGATGTGAATTCATTGACTACTTTTTTAACATTAGGTTAGTAAGCAAGTGCTTTGAAGAATGAACTAATTTACTCCTGATAAAGTCTGTAGCTGGGCACTATTGCCTTTGTTTCAGACAGAGGTATGCTTCTTAGGTTTTTGTCAACTTGATATAAGCTACAGCCATCTGGAAACAGAGAACTTCAATCAAGAAAATGCCTCTGTCGTATTAGCCTCTATGAAAGTATGTTTGGATTTTTTTTTTTTTTCGTTTTTGTTTTTCAGCACAGGGTTTCTCTGTGTAGCCCTGGCTGTCCTGGAACTCACTCTGTAGCCCAGACTGGCCTCGAACTCAGAAATCCACCTGCTTCTGCCTCCCAAGTGCTGGAATTAAAAGTGGGATAATTCTTGATTAATGATAGTTGTAGAAGGGCTGCCCAGTGGGATAATTCTTGATTAATGATAGTTGTAGAAGGGCTTAGCCACTGTGATGGATACAAGCATAGGGCAAGTGATCCTGGGTATACAAGAAAGCCAACTGAGCGAGTCTTAGAGAACAAGTCAGCAGGCAACACTCCTCCATGGTCTCTACATCAGCTCCTTTTTCCACTTTCCTTTCCTGATCTCCTGGATGACCCCCAACCCCTTGAGGGACTTGTAAGATAAAATAAACCCTTTCATCCCCAACTTGGTTTTGGTCATGGTGTTGGTCACAGCAACAGAGAAGCAAATTAATACAAGATACTCAAAATGTATTCCACATCACTGTCTCTCAAAGTTATTAAATAATCCCACATGGCATGTGCCACATGTGCTACCTTGTCTCTGTTTACATCCTTTCCCCATTATAATATGACAGTGTTAGAGTATACTGCATGTTGTTGTACTGAGTTTTCCATGACAAAACTACGGTTCAATAAGTTTCTGTCTCTTTTGGCAATTCAAGATGATGGTTTCAAACAGAATAATAATGATTAGTTTTATAAAAGCTGTTCCTTTGAAAAGGCATCGACTACTATCCAATTATTATCCTAAAATAGGATGGCAATACTGCTAAGATTATATTGATCCTGTCAATATACTAAAAGAATACAAGTTTGGTCAATTACTACTCTGATTCACATGTATAAATTAATTTATATTTCACTTTATCTGCAGAACACAGCACTACTTATGGATTTATGGATTATAGAACTAAAATCTATCAAATAGAGTACTTATCAATAATAATATAACAGAATCACAGAAGAGCTGATAGCCAAATAATCATTAGCCTGGCTTCTGTTGGTGCTTTCCACTCTAGTTGCCTTGATGCTTCCATCTAATTCATTTTATTGTTTGTTCTCAGTCACCAAGGAACAAAAGTATTACAGCCTGAAAAATAAAAATTGAGCACTCATTAGAGAGTTCTACTCATGGAAGTGAGTGAATAGCATCAAGCTGAAGCATTAACAAAAAGGTCACACACACTCACACACACACACACACACACACACACACGCACACGCACGCACACACTATCCTGTCACTCCAAGTTCCCACAGAATGTTGAAAACTTCAGAAGTCTTCCAAATATCTGGTGAATGAAGGAGAGGGCCACATTGCTCAGGCAGCTCCTCTACCAGTAGTGAGCATACATGACTGGGAAATTTAATTTCCTTTTCTGCTATGCATAGTCTAACACTAAATGCCATGACATCTTCAGGCTAAAGCTCTAACCATGCATTTCAATCACAAAGCAGTTTTCTGCTTTGTCTGTAGAATCTGAATATTCAATCAGAAACCAGCAACTACAGAAAGCCATTTGGGGAATAGCTGAGTTGTGCTGAGGCACAAATTGACACCGGAATGCCTTTGCAGTAGATCACACGCAGCAATCTCTTCAATAAGGGCTTTTAGTGGTTCAAGCCAAGACCTGCTCAAACTCCAGGTCAGCAGAGCCTCTTAAGTGCCAGTTGGACTGGGCTCTGTATTTTTGCATTCGTAACTCACAACCAGAGAAAGATCCTTTTCATTGTCTCTGATACTGTGCAATGCATGCAAAGACATCAGAAAATGCCATTGAATAACTGACAGAAGATGCAAACATAGAATCTAAGGAGCAAATACCATGAAAAATATTAATGGCTGTTATTTCTTCATTTTCAGAGAGGTATCAGCCACTTTAGCCCAAGCTGGACTTGAACTCCTGGGCATCAAGCCTCTGGAATGCTGTGACTACACATACAAACCACTGGGCCTTGCAGGATATTAAAGATTTATTTTTGTTTACTTTTTTATGATTTTTGTGCATGTTGCTACAAAGGCTAAAAGAGGATATCAGATGCCCAGATGTACAGACAGTTTTGAACTGCTCAATATGGTTACTAAGGAAATAAACTCAGGTCATCCAGAAGAACAGCAGCACTTTTACCCTCCAAAGAATCTCTCCAGCCCCTTACAGGAATATTAAAGGTTCCTTATTCAATCATATGAGACCTTTCTTAGCCTAGATACTATCTGTTTTTATTTAGTGTCTTTGATTATA
Organism: Mus pahari; assembly: GCF_900095145.1. NCBI lineage: Eukaryota > Metazoa > Chordata > Mammalia > Rodentia > Muridae > Mus > Mus pahari. The sequence continues at coordinate 1,198,048 of NC_034598.1, read as the reverse complement.
TATATATATATATATATATATATATATATATATATATATATANTATATATATATGTGTGTGTGTGTGTGTGTGTGTGTGTGTGTGTGTGTGTGTGTGGTATGTGTGTATGCATGTAGAGGCCAGAAAGAGACTATGAGTATCTTGCTATGTCATTTTCCATTTTATTCCTTAAATATAGGGCCTCTCACTGGATCTAGAACTATACTAGTGGCCAACAAACACCAGCAATTCATATTTCTCTGTTTCACACAACACCAGAATTACTGGTCAGGAAGCCTCACCTGGAGGTTTGTTTGTTTGTTGCATTTTTCAATTATTGTTTTCATTTGGGTTGGCCTGGGATTTTTGTTTTCAGTTTTATTCCTGTGGACTGGGGGATTTGAACTCAGATCTCTGTACATGAACAGCAAGCTCTCTTGCCAAGTCCCATGGATCCTGTCTTCTTTCATGACCTCCATACCCATCACTACCAGACTTCTGTGCTCCATACAATGATTCCTTCTAGTTTCTCTTTTCTTTATTATCACTTCTTTTTGGGGAATGTGCACACACCTCTGCAGTGCAAATACCACATATGACTTAGTTCTCTTACAGAATTCTCATTTATGGGACAGTCTCCATGCCAAACAGAAAACATTCCCAGTCTCCTGCAATGCTGTCACAGGTAATCATCTATTTACATATCTGTAAGTTCTATATTAAGTGATAAGTAACTTGTTATCTTTATTGTAAATTCATTTGCCATGTTTATAGCTCTAAAGCCTAGGAAAGTATCTGATGTTGGATGAGGCCAGCTAACATGAAACAATGAATAGGTAAATCATACAAACATAATCCCACATAGCATTTAGGTTCAAATCTAGCTCTTCTACTGACTGGTTCTGTAATTGTGGACTACCTTTTTTCTGTGTGTCTATGTATCCTCATTTGTAAGACAGGTTATTGAGTGGCCTCGAAGAGTTAACTGCAATTAAATGATTGGTACTTAGAGCATAGACACTCTCTACATTCTTAATAACTAGTAAACAAGAACAACAATCACTACCACCACCTAGCTTAAGGTCATTATCATCTTCCTGAGAGTGGCTGTGGAGTACGGTGGCCAAGATGCGAAATTTTATAGAACCATATATTTGAATTCAAAGCCCTTCCACTTACTGATCACTGATCTTAGGCAATTTACACAGCTTTTCTCTAATTTAGCTTGTCTCTAAAATAGGGATAATAAAAAGTGCCCACGTCATTAAGCTTTTTATGAAGTTCAGTTAAATTATGTGTATGCTAGAAGGTTTTATCATAGCAAACTTTTCCCTAGTGTGCCTGTTTTTCCATCTTAAGTCACTGTCAGTACACATGCCTTTGAGTATCGCCTCAGTGGTTATCCTCATCATTATGGTACTTATATTTTTGCCTCATTAGCTGAGGACAGGAAGAAGAAAAGTCACTGAAGGAGAAAATGTGGCCTGTGTCCTATATTAAGCACAATGATTTCAAGTAACCCTTAAGAAAATAAGCTTCACCATTTTATCTTTTAACTGGATTAGTACATAGTTGTACTAGCCATGGACCTGTTGGTGGTTATGTCCAGCCCTAAAGTACCAGTAATATTCTGTTTACCATGAGGCAAGGACAAGATACTTGGCATAAATTGAAAGGGAAATGCAAATCAAAACAACCCTGAGATTCCATCTCACACCAGTCAGAATGGCTAAGATTAAAAATTCAGGTGACAGCATATGCTGGTGAGGTTGTGGAGAAATAGGAACACTCCTCCATTGCTGGTGGGATTGCAAGCTTGTACAACCACTCTGGAAATCAGTCTGGCGGTTCCTCAGAAAATTGGACATAGTACTACCGGANGACCCAACAATACCTCTTCTGGGCATATACCCAGAAGATCTTCCAAGTGGTAATAAGGACACATGCTCCACTATGTTCATAGCAGCTTTATTTATAATAGCCAGAAGCTGGAAAGAACCCAGATGTCCCTCAATAGAGAAATGGATACAGACACTGTGGTACATTTACACAATGGAGTACTACTCAGCTATTAAAAACAACGAATTTATGAAATTCTTGGGCAAATGGATGTATCTCGAGGATATCATTCTTAGTGAAGTAATCCAATCACAAAAGAAGTCACTAGATATGCACTCATTGATAAGTGGATATTAGCCCAGAAACTTAGAATACCCAAGATACATTATGCAAAACACAAGAAAACCAAGAAGGATCGCCATTGTGTGGATACTTCATTCCTCCTTAGAATAAGGAACAAAATACTCATGAAAGGATATAGGTACAGAGACAAAATTTAGAGCTAAGATGAAAGGATGGACTATCCAGAGACTACCCCATCCGGGAATCCATCCCATCATCAGTCACCAAACCTAGATACTAATGCACATGCCAGCAAGATTCTGCTGAAGGGACCCTGATATAGCGGCCTCTTGTGAGGCTATGCCAGTGCCTGGCGAACACAGAAGTGGATGCTCACAGTCAGCTATTGGATAGAACACAGGGCCCCCAATGGAAGAACTAGAGAAAGTACCCAAGGTTTTGTAGGGGTCTGCAACCCTGTAGGTGCAACAACAATATGAACTAACCAGTACCACCTGAGCTCGAGTCTCTAGCTGTATATGTAGCAGAAGATGGCCTAATTGGTCATCACTGGGAATGAGGTCCCTTGGTCTTGCAAACTTTATATGACCCAGCACAAGGGAAGGCCTGGGCCAAGTAGTGGGAGTGGGGGGGTAGGGGAGCACGGGAGGGGGTGGTATAGGGAACTTTCAGGATAGCATTTGAAATGTAAATAAAGAAAATAATAATAAAAAATTAAAAAAAGAAAGATAGCTCCTCTGCTATTAGTGGGCTGATTTTTTTAAAGATATATTTTGGATTTTGGGGGTGCAGGTTGATGCTAGGGAACTGACCTGATATGTACAAGGTCCTAGGTATGGTCCCCAGCACTGGAACTGGAGTGCAGAGGATAAACTTTGAAAAGAAAATCCTTGGAAACACTGTCCTTTTACTGACTGAACCTATGTAGATTACTCCTATTAGATGCCCCTAAGCTCCCTGCCTCAGGTCACTTCAAGCCTCTGCTGTCCTTGTCCCTGCTTTTACCTTTAAGAGAAGTTCACCTGTCTACTCCAGTAACAACCTCAGTGTGTAGCAATCACAGCTTAATTCTGTTGTCCTTGAAGCTTCCACTATATCACCTCATCTCCTTAAATGTTCTGTAACTCTATAACACTGACTCACAACGAAACACACTCCTTTTGAAATATCAGAGCAAACTCTCGTAGATTTTATTGTTATACATTTTTTTGTTCTCAAATGTTTTCCTCTCTGTGAATCTTTGTGAAATGGCAGTATGAAAGACTTAAACGCAACGCCTGAACAATCAGAGAGCTGGGAAAGGCTCAAAGGAGAAAGGTGGGAGAGGTGGGGAGAGAGGGAAGGCTTTAAATTTGTGGTATGCTAATGGGATCATTTGGTGCCTTCACCATAAAAAAGCAAAGGCACATTTCTCTCTGCCTCTTCCTTTTCCTTCCATCATCCTTTACCCTCCTTCTCCATATCTAAAGATGAAGGTTAATATTAAGCATCACATTAATGGTTGTCAAATCAATCATGATTTCCTCTGAGTTATGTTACATAGAAGCAACATACTTTATCAGAAATCAAAGAAAAGACAGTGCCAAAAGTGGATGAGCTAATGTAAAACCACTTACATGGACACTCTAGAGACAGAAACCAGCTTAATATTTAATGTAGTCATTAACCTAAGAATAAGATGGAGAGGATAATGGATGGCCTACTCCCTTAGCCTGAGGGACGAGGTATGAAGTGAGCTGTCCCTTCTGGGATCAAACTGACACATGTCTAAAATCCATAAAGTGGGTCACAGGTGAAGGGAATTGAAAAAGTCTCAAAACTCCCAGATGTATTGTGCTGAGTGGGCACTTGAGCTTGTCAGTCATGCCTGAAGTTCACCACGCTGCAAGAACCAGAAGCTGTGCCAACTGAATTGCTCAATTAGCTTGTTATGGCAACACACATGCTGTCCCTAGCATATATATGGTCAAGCTGCAACAAATAATCAATTATTAAAAGAAACTATCTCCAAGAAGCATTAATCCATCAGGATATTGAAGGGTTTGTTTTTGTTTCTATTTAGATTTGGTTATCATTGAAAGAGATGTCTGCTTTCACTTAATGGCTGCCCAGAATTGTCCCAGAGAGCCGGGCTGTCAAAAACAATTGAGAAAGAAGTGCAGGGAAATGCAGGCCAAGTCTGTAACAGCAACATCCATCTGAAGAGGACTGCAAGACAGGAATGTGATGATTCCGTAGAGCACTTACAAAGGCAGAGGTGGGGTGTACTCTGTGCTCACTGCTAAACAAGTTCAGCCCAAGACAGTGCAACCATTTCCCACAAGCTATGGGATTGCTTTCAGCACACTGTTATTGTTTTATTTAATTGAAATTTTTCTATTGCACAGATGTGAATTTCTAGGGATGTCCAAGAATTCAACCTCATCACAGTGATCAGTTATAGTATTTTCTTAAACAATCAACACCTCAGCCTTGCCGCACTCTTTCTTCTTCTTTCTTTAAGAGTCCCATCGCTTAGTGGAGGGTTTTAAATACAGACTCTTGGAAACAAGTGATTTCCATGGACTGAGGAATTGACTCGGGCAAAAAAGTGTTTTAGATACATACATTAGGACATGAGTTTGATTCCAAGTTTCTATAGGACAACTGGGCTTGGCCATGGTGCCAAGTTCTTACTCCAGAGATGAGAAGCAACTAGAGCTCTGAGGCTCACTGGCCAGTTAGTCACTAGCCAAACTCATGAGCTTTATATTCAGTTGGAGACCTTTCTCAAAATAACATGGAAAGAAACTGAGGAAAATATCCTATGTTTACGTGCAGCCTCCATGAGCAAACATATCACATACACACACACACACACACACACACACACACACACACACACACACAGGAACTGTGAAGACCAGATTTCAGATATCTGGCACCAAAGCAAATGCTGGGCAGGTACAGCAGCTGGCATGTAATCCCAGCAGACAAGAATCAGAGGAACAGGATTTTTAGGGAAAGTGAGCTAGCTAGACTAATTGAATAAATAATCTCTGGCTTTAAGTAAGAGACCCTGACTGAATATATAAGGTAAAGAGCAATTAAGGAAGACACACCCAAGTCAACATCTGCTCTCACACAAATTTTCACACATATGCCTGCACACCCATATCCACACATACACACATGACTATATGCACACATATAGTCACATACACCACATACATACACATGAAAAAACCAATTTAAATAAAAATAAATCAGTGGTTTCTGAATTAGAACAGAAGCTATGAAAAAAAAGAACAGAATGTCAAAACTTCATTAATAGACCATGTCAATTGCCCAAGCACACCAGAACAAGCATGGTTGTGGCTAAGTGTTTTACTCAAAATGCTTTTTGGAATCAGAGAAAATTCGTCATGAGTTTTTGTGGTTGTTAAACTTGCTCATGATGCTTTATTCAAAATAATTCAGTTTGTCTGAAAACACCAAGAACAGCGGGAATTCATTTTCTACTTTTATTTGAAATTAGCAAACATTTAAAAAAAAAAAAACTTCTGAGATGATTCATCTGGATTTCCTCAAAGAAATGTTTAAAGAAATCCATAATTAAAAATAAGACCCTCCAAGCTAAGAGTGGTGTATGTGTCGGTAAGCATATACACAGATAGGAGGTGGAAGCAAGAGGATCCATTTCTCAAGGTCATGCTCAACTATATAGCAAGTGCACAGGGAACTTTCTTTTAAAAAGCCATCTAAATTAGAAAGGAAGGAAAAATGTCTATTGGAAACAGGATATTCTATCAGAATGTCATGGTAGAACTGACTCTTTGCTCTCAAACCAGGACAGAAAACTTCTCTAGAAGACAAAGAAGGAAGCAGCAAGAATGTTCTCGACACAGTAAATTTCCAAGTGTCTCTTAGATGAACTGTTTCCACTTCTCATCACTTTCTCTTTTGCTCTCTCCGTCCAGTGACCATGATACATAGTGATGAAGCACTCAGAAGGACAAAATCTCTCTTCTATCCACCCTCTTTAGCCCCACAAGACTTCAAGCATTGCATAAACACTGGCCTAGGCCTTCCAGTTAGGAGAATTTATCTATCCTCATGAGAAACATTGAGAAGTACTCTAAGCTGTAGGTAAAGAAGTTTTTGAGGCCAATCACTGTACACCCAAAAGAAAGAATATTTGATAATTCACAATACAAGTCTTGGTTTGGAACATATTTTGGTCACAGAAACCACAAGCATCAAGTAAGTAGCAGAAGTTTCCTGTGACAGTAGCTCCAGAATGAGCTTGAAGCCAGATTAGAATTTTTCATTAATTAGTGACTTCAGAGCCTGTGTCATAACCTATGTCAAAGGAGGTAGATGACTTTTGAATTTGACCACTGAGGTTGTCCTGTATTATGCACATGCATCCCACACACACATATAAATATATACTTATATGCAGGCACACAACTGCATGCATACCTTTACACCACACTCTCATACACACACATTCTCACACACACACACACACACACACGTGTAATAAAAGCAAAATAAAACTGCAGTAAGTGTGGTAATATAAAAAAGTTGATTTCAAATATAAAGAAGTCTAGAAAGGAATTAAGAATCATCATCATCATAATAATAATAATTTTAATATAATGCAAAAGATAGTCATCTAAAGTTATATCTTAATGACATAGAGATAAAGAAAGATGTCTAGAAAGCCTCTGCTTTCAATCACGCTTCATGAAAATAAGCCCCTAGAGAAGCCTGGGTTCCATGCAGGAGACCAGAGGAGAGGCACAGAGGCAGCTCATTGATGTCAGAAGTTATCAAGTTTATCCTAGGAATGTACTTTTATTATTTGTTTCCTTTTTTAAAAATCTATTTATTTTAACTTACTTCAGTGTAAAAGGCACGGGCTATGCTGGACCTCTAGATGAGCTTTACAAAAGACAAAGACACTGCCCTTGGAAGTGTTAGGGGGCAGGAGGAAAATGTTTTTAAACTACTCATGGAAAAGGTATAGATGAGAGTAATTGGGAGAATTTGGAAAGAAGCATTGAGTGTGAAATACTGAAAATCTGAAGGTAGGAAGGTGGATGGACGAATCACTTATATTTCTGAGTGGAGTTCATCTCCCACATCTGCTGCAACAGGCCCATGGGAACTAAACAGTGTAAATGTGTAGGGCAGTACTAAACTGAAGCAGTGCCTTGAGCGATAGACAGAGGGGCTTGTGTCTATACCAAGAAAAATAATCACACTAAAATATTAGTAGCCCTCTGAAGAAACAAAAGAAAGTCACTGCATAGGTTACAAGGGAGTTTCTGCCCCAGGGAAAAGGTTACAGAGGATGAGTGAACCACAAGTTTCCATCATCTGAAGTGTCATTCATACCACTGGTCAAAAATTCCGCCCTTGTTCAAATAAGAAAGAGTGCCATCAAATAGAGGGAGTGCCATCAACTCAACGGAAAGAAAGCATAATGTCACTCGGCCATGCTGAAAGAGAATTAAAAAAAAGAAATCAAATAGCATTCCAGAGCACACCCCAAAAAGCAGATAGGATATTGCTCTTTAAATTTAATTGTTTAAGGATTGAGCCAACACAACCTATTAAGCTATAACATAAACAGACTCTCTTCACACCCCAAGGAAAATATCCAAGAAAGGATTTGTTACCTAACGATACGAGATCAGAATACTAGTTAAGGATATTGAACTGTAGAAAGATGAGCCACCTCCAAAATCAATAATAGCTGTTTAGTTAGGACCTTGAGGGTGTGTGCTGGCCTTATTGACTGCAGCCAGTTCCATTCTGTTAAACCAGTGACAGTTGATGAGACTGTACCCTGGGGTAAAATTACCACCTAATTCATCAGTGATCCTTATCAGGCAATAACCAGTGAGTGAGACATGAAAAGTTTTTCTAAAGCCAAGTTATCCTAGTGAAGGGATCTGGTAAATATTTCCTGTTGATGCAATTTTTTCTTTCTTTTAGAATAGCTCTTAAAAAATACCTAACCCTAGAACTAATATGGAAAGAACATTGCATCAGACCTGCTTTATAACCTTAAAAGTTATTATAACACAGATCATTTCAGGTTACAATGTGTTCATCTATGGGTAAAGTGGTCTCAATCAACAGAAATATTGCAAATAATTATTTAGGTAAATAATAAGTATTGCATGTTATTTTTTATACTTAAAATGGGCTTAAGGGTGTAAATCTTACTACTGAATCATCCTATTGATTAAAAGGTTGAAATAAAAAAAACTTTGCCATATGATTAGAATAGACAGTGGTACCATTAACATGATAGCAACTAGTATTGTAATTGGGGATAGAGCTAGCAGGACATAACAGATCATGGCCATTTTTAATAAGCTTTACACGAATGATTAAACTCATGTTTTAAATCAGTGTGAGTTGTGACTACTATTAATGAAGATTCATATGTGTACCTATATTCACAGACTGAGTATATTAATATATTCTTAGCCAGTGCCCTATGAAACATACAAATATGCAAGTGCACATACATACATACATATTATATACATGTGATATACAGTTTTACATATATATGTACATATGTATATATGCATACATATGTATTATATATTACCTAGTTAGTTATTAATATAGGAGGGACATTGCAGTGTTCCACCTCAAATACTGTTGTTGAGAAATAATCAATATATTTAATGACAAAAATGGTGAACAATATTCTGCTTGTCCCTTTGTATCAAGTATCAACAAAGTTACCATATATATAAGCCACAAAGCATCCTTTGTCATAAACTGTTTGCTTTCTTGCTGCAGACCAGAGTTCATACCCACAGATGTGCATGCTGATTCATATGAGGGCACATGATGAGCAGAAGGCCACATAGTTTATAAAACATGTCCTGAGAGCTACAGCCAAGTGTGGTGGGTCAGGCCTATAACCCCCGTGTTCCAGAGTCTGGAACTGAAGGGTCACAGTTTTGAGACCAAGAAGGTTACATTGCAAGAGCCTGACCAAAAACAAGGAAAAGAAAAGGAAAGGAAAGAAGGGAGGAAGGAAAGAGGCTTGACCACAAAGACTACTAAGAAAGAGGACGGGTAAGAGAAAAGCTTCCATCTGGATGCAAGGAGAAGAGGGCTCTTGTGCTGACATCTTGCTCTTATTGATGCTCACAGAAAATATATTCAGGCTGGAGTGGTGTCCAAGCTGAAGCTGAGAGCTCACAGCTCTGTTAACAGGTTGCTCCGATATTGAAATGAGCAAAGAAGTTGGCTTTCTTTATTTATAGCCAGCCTAAGCTTCCATTCACAACTCTGATTTCTTACCCAGTTTGTCATGAATATAAAGGACCACAGATCTTAACTGGTCCTCTGCTTAGATGTGCTGATCCCAAAAGACTACAGAAAAGGGCAGCAAAGATGTCTGCATGGACCCAGGGATCTGTGCCAAAAACACTGCATGGCCACTGGAACCAACACTAGTGTTCTGTACTGTGTCTCTTTGTCCCATGCTTTCCCATTGTAAGAGACCATCCTGTGAGATTGTAGACACCAGAGCAGTAGAAGATGGATGATCATTCACCTATGAGGCTTATCAGCTGGGAGCATTAGGTCGATACTCTCGCCTGGAGTTTTGCTTTAGAACTGACTAAAATGAAGTGTTTCCTTAATACATCTGCCAAGGTTTCCTTAGTGTGACCAACCAGGCTACTTTTCAAGCTGTAGATGAAGCAGAATAAATGCTTAATTTTCTTCAGTCTCATTTTCTTCCAGTGGTTTTTATAAAGAATAACTGATGAACTTACCTGGGCTACACTCTTGACACCTGATGTTGTGACGAGCCTCTTCTGAGCCAAGGGCATTGTCAACTTCGGTACTGTATGCCTTTTCTTCATGTCTCCTCTACTACTCATGTGAATCAAGGAGAAAGACTTCAGTTCACCGGAGGTGTAACTGACAGCTACTGGAAAGATCTTCATTTAAAGAATTGGGCTGTAAAAAGAGATATCCAATAATGGCTCATAAGATGACTAGGTTCTAGAATTGATAGATTAGTAGTGGACACAATTCCCAGGAAAAAGAACTTGGTCAAGTTACCCATTGGTGAGTAATTTTTAGCAATTTTCTGTTTCCTCCACCTACAGGCAACCCTTTAGTTACATTATTTGCTTAAAAATATTTTTAAATCCTAATCATTTTAAGGTATTAAATTGCAGTTTGACTAATAAGATAATTATGTCTGTGTATACAAGAATAATGTAACAAGTTTATGACTTCTTTTGAAGAAAATATTTTGCTCCTTGTCTATTACTAACAGTGAACTAAAAGTGAATATTTAATTCTTAACAATTTTTTCCTATAATTTGTGAACATATGAGTAGTTCTTTTACTTGATTTTACTATAATATTACTAAATATTAAATTAAACATTAAATAAGGACTTTGGTGTCTAGAGAGATGGTTCAGTCGGTAAAATGTCTGACGTGCAAACACAAAGTACTGAGTTCAAGTCCCCAGAACCTCTGTTAAAGCTCAAGTGTCCAAGCTCCCTTAGCTTGGATGGAGAAAGTTACATCTGGTCAGGCAGTCTGTAGATGAGTATCAGGTTCACTTGAACAAAAGGGGGATCTCTTATCTGGTAAAAGGAACCTTTTTTCTAAAGCCATCTGATCTCAGGAATTGTCTTGTGGTCTGTCCTCACTCAAAAAGTAAAACTCTTCTAACAAGTGAGAGAGCTGTCTCAAAAAGTAAATCTAGAGGTACAATTGAGGAAAAACACCCAATGTTAACCTCTGGCCTCCAAACACATGAGTATGTGCACAACCCATGAATGCACATTTGAACAACTCCAACCACATCAACAAGAAACCCACATCAACAAGCATTTGCACAACCTATGTCAACAACAACCAAATAACAAATTTTTCTACAAAAGTTAATGAAGTAAAATTTAAAATATACTCTAAAATTTAGTCTTTTAATTTTTTATAACTTTAAAAGAAAGTAAATAAAAAAAATAGGTAGCTGTGATTCCAGATGTTTTTCCCTTAACACTCAAAAATCCTCAGCTACATATAACTTCAGTATTGTACAGGCCAGAGCTGCTTTTATCATGGTTCTTTTGTTATAGGCTCATTCTCCACACTGTACAAAACCAGATAATCATTGTAGTAATAGCACAGGAGCCAAACCTTTACTAATTATAATGTAAAAAGTAGCATTAGTGTCTCAGAGGTGACAAATGGAACCTGTGTGAGTTGCTCACAGAAGGTACTTGTTACAGTTTCATGTTTCTTTGTTTATATCCCACAGGAAAAACATACACAATCAGAAGAAGCCTGATTCAAAAGGAATCACAAAGGAAAAATTTCTCACATACTGCAAAAGGATCCTTCCTACAGCCAGTTTTCCCCATGAATTCTCTTGTGTGGCTTATATTCACCCCCAAAAAATGAAACCTAAAGTACACATTTAGGAGCTAATGCTCAGTGGCAGTTTCTAGCACCTGTTAAAATCATGCCATCACTGTAATTGCAGGTACTTTCCATGGGATTCAAATTAATATGAAAAGCAAATGAAGCATTCTGCAGCAGAAATCAGAAGGCTCACAACCCTATAAAGAAGCAGTACACTAACAGGAATGTGTTCTACCCCACATACAATGCAGTATATGCCATTTTCACCACTGAGAGCAGAGCCAACCACTTTTGTTTTTCAGTTAAATAGTCAAACTCTTTATGCCCCTGAGAGATCCACATGTCACATAAAATGGACATGGTGTAAACTGGGTATTGTTCTGAGTTCCCAAGTAGGTCAAAAGTGTAAAATCCTAAATGGGAAAAGTTGAGCAAGGGACAACAAGGCCAGGAACTTCAGCCAACTTAAGAAAAGAGTTTGTTATGGTTAGTTGTTTGGCTGGTTGGTTAGTTGGTTGGTTGGTTGGTTGGTTGGTTGGTTGGTTGGTTGGTTAGTTGGTTGGATGGTTGGTTTGGTTTTGGTTTTGGTTTTCAATCTGTGGCTGCAAGGGGCATAGAAAAGAATTGCGAACTTTTTCATACACAAAATAAAGAAGTCATGCATCATTGCAGAAGGCTGGATGTTTATAGAATCAGAACAAAATGCCTTTGCAGTAAATGAGGCCAACATAACCTTGAGCATTGGAAATAAACAGAAAGTATTACCTTTGTAAAAGCCACGGTTTAACTATATCTAAAGAGCTGTGATTGCTTCCACTGCTGCTCTCAAAACACCCTGCTGGAACTTTTGTCTTTTTGTATACCAGAAAGGTAAGAAAAGAACTAAAACACAGAAAGCAGAAATGAATACGTACCTTGATATTTCAGCTGATCTGCAGAACTTTCTCTAAAATGGAACCTTTCCATTGGCTACTCCTGCTTACAGAGCCACACATTTTTTTTTTATTCCCTCCCTGAGAAGTATGATCTAAGTTCACCAACAGTTATCAGATATCTTCAATTTAAAATAAGCAAGGCTCTAGTGTCTACCAATCCTACCTTGGTCTCTTCATCAGCTTTCTACCCTAATTTAATTGCTGATTTGCCTGGGTCTTTCTTTTCACTTTTTCCTTCTTTAAATTTTCCTGTCCATCCTCCTTTCTCCTAACCCCTTAATTCTCCTCTCTTCTTGTTCCTTTCCCCTTACCCCTCCCTTTGCCCCTCTTCCTCTCCCCCTCTCTATCCATGAATAGGTTCTCACTATGTGGACCATGCTAGCCCATAATTAACTGTGTATCTTCAGCTGGACTTGAACTCTCAGCCTCTCGAATTCTGGGATTACAGGTCTTTAGGTGAACTTTTTTTATTAGATATTTTCTTCATTTACATTTTAAATGCTATCCCGAAAGTCCCCTATACCCTCCCCCAGCCCTGCTCCCCAACCAACTCACTCACACTTCCTGGCCCTGGCATTCTCCTGTACGGGGGGATATAATCTTCACAAGAGGAACAACAATATGAACTAACCAGTACCCCCAGAGCTCATGTCTCTAGTTGCATATGTAGCAGAACATTTTTTATAATTACTTAATCACCTGTGGACCCCAGTGGTGCTGACATGGGAATGTTGACTATCCCCAGATCTCTATTTGCTCCTGAAAAGCCACCTCTGAGTTCCAGGTATGTACAGGTAAGTGTCTACAAAGCTTCATTATCTGAAATGAAATCTAAAGAAATGAAGCCTGAAACATAAAACTAAAATGAAGTACTTTCTCCCAAAACCAGGCTCTTTTCTATTTCCTTTCTAGAGTGGTTGCAATCCATGCAGTCAAACTCCAAGTGTTCTGCCTCCCCAAGAGGCCATGCCCAACGGCAGGGTAGATGTGGGCATACACTCCTCTATGTACTTAACTTATTGGAATCTAGCCTGACTCATCATCCGCTATAGCACTACACTTTGGTGAAATTTATCAGTCTGACTTGTACACGCTTCCTGATTTCTTCTCCCATCTTCCATCTTCACTGCCATATCTTACTAAGTTAGTTATTACTTCCCTCATAGACCAAAAAGAGAAAAATTTTAACTAACTTCTCTGATCCATCTTTCTCATGACACTTTCTAAAATAGATGCCTGGAGTAAATACCACTCTGCTTTTAAGTATCAGTACTCTCTCTAACCTTAAACCTTAGATTTTTTAAGGTTTCTAAACATGTTTTGGTTTGGTAAATTTGCTGGTTAGCTTCCAGCTGGGTTGATTATTATTGTAGAGAGTTTTGGCAGAACCCAGGGAAGATTGTTAAAATTAGCATCTTGATCTGCTGATAACTTCTTGAAGCCCTTTTACCACTCTTAGGGGACTTTCCACTTTGACTGGGCTGTTTCCTAATTATTCTAAGGAGCAAGTTTAAAGGAAAATACAGGAAGATCCCATGTGCTCTGTAGGCTACGTAAATGCCATTAGTCCATGGTTCATAGACCCACACAGACATATCTTAATATGTTCTGCTTGAACTTCACAGTGTATGAAAGTGAACTTCAGCATGGGAAACACTGGGTCAGACCTGCTAGCTTTGTAACTCAAAAGCTTGGTGACCATTATTCATGGCATCAGCCCACTGTGGAGAGTGTATTCCAGAGGTAATGGAAGTCGCATGCCACATACAAGAGTTCAGTATTCCTGAGTGTGAAAGACAAGAAGCGACCATGCAAAAGATGAAGAACTTGACTACATTCTCCTAGAGCATTTAGGGGAGTCATTTGAACTCTGTAACCTATGTGTTGGCACACTGTGATGTCTAACTCAGTACAGACCTTATGCTATGTGTTTGATGGTACCTGAATAACCTGGAGAGAAGCAATCAGAAAGGAGACTATTTTATGAATGTGGAACAGTCTGATATTTCCTGAGCTGGTTTTCTTGACTTAAGCCTTGTACTTAAGTCACTCTATTACACTGAAATGGGGGACAACACAGTCTCCCATTACAGTGCTATTTTTTTTCCTATGCCAAGATGGTTTTCTTGAATAATGAGGCTCTGCAATGAGGTTCGCTGTATATTAACATGAGCAAACTTAGTAGACATTTGGCTTTCATCTTAATCACCTGGAAACCAGAATTCTGAAAACACTAACACATGGTAGGGAGTCACTTCTTTATCTCACTCTTTAGCATCATTGTTTTGTTTTGTTTTAATTAAAATATAGTTACATCATTTCCACTCTCCTCTTTCTTCCCTCTACCTCTCTCTCTTGCTCTCTCTCAAATACCTGGCCTTTATTTATTTATTTATTTATTTATTTGCTTTAATTGTTGTGACATTAACATCATTGCTTTAATTACATTACAAAGTAAATGTTTAAATTTACCAATATGAGTCTTTCCCAAAATTCCAATAATTAACTATTTGTTTGAATTTGGTACAAATCTAAATCCAGCCCTGGAACCTGAAAGGGAAAATTGTATAGATTCAAGGTTTGGAAATGTAAAATTAAAAGAGTAAGTTTCAAAATTCAAAGACTCAGGGCTGAACACTGTGAAATACAAGCCCGGCCATAAAGATAAGGAAAAGAATGCAGGAACTGAGCTATCAGAGCTGACTCCACAGCCATCTGGCAGGAAGGCACCTCCCCTAGTTTACTGAGAGTCATACATCCTACATCCTTTGACAAAGGAACAGTCCTGGGAACAAAGGAGCAGTCTTCAAGGACTGTTGCCATGAATATCCAGTCCCTTTAGTCAACTCCTAAATTGGTGATCAACCAGAAAAGGAGGTTGAGTTCTGAACCCACTCACTCTTTTACTAAAAAGCAAATTTTTCTCTCTTCTCTCTTCTCTCCCTCCCTCCCCCTTCCTTACTCTCTTTCTCCCTCCCCCTCTTGCATTCTTCCTTTCCTTCTCTCTCTCTCTCTCTCTCTCTCTCTCTCTCTCTCTCTCTCTCTCTCTCTCTCTCTCCCCCATATGTATGTGTGTGTGTGTGTGTGTTTCTATGTGTGGTGTGTCTGTATATGTGTAGATGTCTATTTGAGCATGCATATGATTTTATAATAACACTTGCACTAAAACATGTGGTATCTACTTACTGAAATGAACCCCAAATCAGTTACAGGGGATCTGACTCCTGGGGCCACCAAGAGCACCTGTACCTATGTGTGCATACCCACACACAGAAAGACATACACCCAAATAATTTTAAAATAACAGAAAGAAATCTCAAAAGTTGTTAAATAAATACCGAGTTTTGATGTGTTTGTTATTGGACACAACAGCTGAAGGTAGAAGATCTGAAAACTGGGAAGGGCCAGGCCTCTAACAGCTGAGTACAGAGGAAGGGACAGCTGCATGGTCTTGGATTGTTCATGACTTTGGAGGTGCCCTACATTGGGCTAGCATGCCTCCTTTCTGCCTCTTTTTTGGTATTCTGACTCTCTTCTATTCCTTTTCATTATAATTTTTCTCTTATTTTTTATATTCCAAAGGACAGATGAATTAGTAACATGTTCAAGACTATACAGACAACAAATAAAAATACCACATTGAACTAGGTTGATCCCAAAGTCTCTGCTCTTTCCATAAGGCATGAGTTCCTCTTATAAAATTTGAAGAATTATAGTGAAGTATTACATAGATATGAAAGTTAATGATGCTCTTCCTATTATGATAAATAGGAAAAACCAACTTATATAACAATATGTTGTCATTAACTTTTGTGTCACACGCAGAAAATATATTGAAAGGAAGTATACTAAAAGTTTTATAATAACAATTGTCTCTGCCTTGAGCAATCTGCTATCCTCAATGGACTTCCATTCTTCTACCACCTCTCTGACCACATTCATCAGACCTGCAAATCTTGACCCATACAGGTTAGCTTCCCTTTCCCTGCCCATCGTTCCTGCTCACTGAGCCCTCTGGGCCATACCCAGATGCCCACCATTCTCCTACCATCCCTCTTCCACCTTCATCAGAGGCCTGCCACACCAGGACCATCAGAATTAACTCTGCTCTCAGTGCCTACTACAACTGGAATATCTGAGGACCAAAGCTATCCAGATGACTAAAGGGCCTCAAAAAAAAAAAAAAATACAATCTGCATAAGTTAAGGCAATATGACACCTTTAGAGCACAGCTACTTTACTACAGCAAGCCCTGGATATCCTAATACAACTGAAGCCCAAGAAAATAACCTTAAATTCAATCTTATAAATATGATAGAGGCCTTTAAAGAGGAAATTATGAAAATCAGGGCTGAAATCAATCAGAAAAAAAAAGAAAGAAAGAAAGAAAGAAAGAAAGAAAGAAAGAAAGAAAGAAAGAAAGAAAGAAAGAAAGAGAGAGAGAGAGAAAGAAAGAAAGAAAACACTACAAATAATCAATGAAACCAAGAGCAGGTTCTTTGAGAAATTCAACAAGATAGGCAAACCTTTAGCCAAAGTGACCAAAAAAACAGAAAGACAGTAAACAAATACAATAAGAAATGAAAAGGGAAAAATAATTACAGACACTGAAGAAATTTAAAGAATCATTGTGTGTTACTTTAAAGCCTATACTTCACAAAATTGGAAATCTTAATGTAATGGGCAATTCTCTAGACAGATACCATTTACCAAAGTCAAATCAAGGTTAGGAAATCTATTTAAAAGCCCTAAGGAAATAGAAACAGTCATCAAAACTCTACCAACCAAAGAAAACCTAGTGCCAGATGGTTTTAACGCAGAATTCTACCAAACTTTCAAAGCTAATACCAATACTCCTCAAACTATTCCACAATATTGAAACCAAACTCATTCACTGTGAAACTCATTCTTTGAAGCTAAGTTACCCTGATACCTAAACCACAAAAAGACTCAACAAAAAAAGAGAATTTCAGACTTATTTTTCTTATGAATAGTGATGCAAAAAAATACTCAATAAGTACAAACCAAATCCAGGAAAACTCCAAAAACATCATTTGCTGTAATCAAGTACACTTCATCTGAGGGATTCAGGAGTGGTTCTATATATGAAAGTCCATCAATGTAATTGCTTATATAAACAAACTGAAAGAAAAAAATCACGTGATCATCTCATTAGATGCTGAGAAACCCTGTGACAACATCCAATATCCTTTTATGTTAAAAGTGTTAGAGAAATCAGAGATACAAGGCACATACCTAAACATAATCAAAGCAATATACAGCAAGCTAATAGCCACCATCAAACTAAATGGAGAATAACTTAAATCAATTTTGCTAAAATCAGGAACAGGACAAGGCTGTACACTCTTTCTCTATCTATTCAAAATAGTACTTGAAGTTCTAGCTAGAACAATATGACAAATAAAGAAGATCGAGGGGGGTACAAATTGGAAAGGAAGAAGTCAAAATATTGCTATTTGTGGATGACATGACAGTATACATAAGTTACCCCAAAATTCTACCAGATAACTCCTACAGCAGACAGATACCTTCAGCAAATTGGCTGGATATAAAATTAACTCAAAGAATTCGGTAGCCCTTCTTTATACAAATAATAAACAGGCAGAGGACAAAATTAGGAAAATAAAATCCTTTATGATAGCCACAAATAATATAAAATATCTTAGTGTAACTCTAAACAAGCAAGTGAAAAATCTGTATGACAAGAACTTCAAGTCGATGAAGAAAGATATCAGAAGATGGAAAGATCTACCATGCTCATGAATCAGGAGGATTATCATAGTAAAAATAGTCATCTTATCAAAAAGCACCTTACAGATTTAATGCAATCTCCATCAAACTTTCAACGCAACTATTTACAGACATTGACAAAGCAATCGTCAACTTCCTATGGAAAAACAAAAAAACAAAGAATAGCTAAAACATCCCTGAACAATAAAATAACTTCTGAAGTTATCACCATCCCTGTATCTCAAGCTGTACCACAGAGAAACAGCTATAAAACCTGCATAGTATTGGAATAGGAACAGACAGGTTGATCAATGGAATCAAATCAAAAATCCTAAAATAAATCCACACCTATGTACATTGGAATTTTGAAAAATAGGGCAAAACCATTTAATGGAAAAAAGAAACCATCTTCAACAAATGATGCAGGTCTAACTAAAAATTGCAAATAGATTCATGTCTCTCACCCTGAACAAAACTCTAGTTTTAGTGGATCAAAGACCTCAGCATAAAATCAGATACACTAACCCTAATAAAAAAGAATGCGGGAAATAGCCTTGAACTCATTGTTATTGGTATAGGAGACAACTTCTTGAACAGATCACCAATGGCTGAGGCTCTAAGATCAACAATTGATAAATGAGACCTCATGAAACTAAAAAGCTTCAATAAGGCAAAGGAAACTGTTAATTGGACAAAATATCAGCCTAAAGGAAAGGATCTTCACCAACACTACATCTGACAGAGAACTAATATCCAAAATATATAAAAAATTCAAGAAGTTTGACACCAACAACCCAAATAATCTGATTTAAAATATGGGGTATAAAGCTAAACAGAGAATTCTCAATAGAGGAATCTCAAATGGCCAAGAAGCAATTAAAGAAATGTTCAAAGTCCTTAGGAATCAGGGAAATGCAAATCAAAACAACTCTGAGGTTTCACCTTACACCAAGCAGAATGGCAAAGATCAAAAGGACTGCACATACTAGCAAGGGATAAAGCAAGGGGAGCATCTCTCTACTGCTCCTGGGAGTACAAACTTGTACATCCAGTTTGAAAATCAATTTGGTGGTTTCTCAGGAAACTAGGAATAGTTTTACCTCAAGACCCTGCTATACAACTCCTAGGCATATACCCAAAAGATGTTCAACTCTGTTTATAGCAACTTTATTGTTAATAGCCAGAAACTGGTAACAACCTAGATGTCCCTCAACTGAAGAATGGATAAAGAAAATGTGGTACATCTGTACACGAAATACTATTTAGCTATTAAAAACAAAGACATTCTGAATTCTGCAGACAAATCTATGGATCTTGAGACTATCATCCTGAGTGAGGTAACCAAGTCCCAAAAGGACATGCATGGTATGTACTCACTTTTAAGTGGATATTAGCATAAGAGGCAGATGGAGGGAGGGAACTGGATAGGAGAGAGGAGTGGGGAGAGGAAATGGAGGGTGGTGCTCAGGTGTGGAAAACAAAAGGAGAGACAGCAAAACAGTTTTTAGAATAAATGGAAATCTGCTACTGACAGGGATGAGGAGATGGTTGGTTATCAGACAGAGACCAGGGATAGTAGAGGAACTCATGACTCAATGGGGATTAGCTTAGCAGTGACTCACAGCATTGGTGAACCTGAAGAGGTCACCTTCTATAGCAAGGTAGGAGCTACAGTGGAGCAGTAGGGCCACCAACCCACCCACAAAATTTTCAAAGCACAATTTTGCTGTCTACAAGAAATGCAGAGATGAGGGATGGATCAGAGACTGAGGGAATGGCCAACCAATAGCTGGACCAACTTGAGATCCAACCCATGTCCAAGCAGAAATCCCTGACACTATTAATGATTCTTTATTGTGATTGCAGACAGGAGTCTAGCACGGCTGTCATCTGAGAGGCTCTACACAGCAGCTGACTTAGATAGATGCAGACACTCACAGGACTTCTCCTTCCTCAGTTTTGGATAAGCCCTAACTGTATGGTCTTCTCAACACTGAGAGAAGATGAAGTCACAAGGAACACAAAGAAGAAGAGATCAATCTGTAAGTCACAAAGGAGGCAACCCATTCACTAAGTTGCTTCCCGGTTTTAAAAATCAAGTGAGTTCTATAGATCTCCCATACCAGGCACAGAGGGCTCATCTCCCAAAATATGGAATGAGAATCCTGAGAATAGCTTTGGCAAGTCCTGACTGAAGCTCCTGCAACAACATATACTACATACCTCTACCCTGAATCTTCTCAATTAGCAATGTAGTATCTCTAACAAGAACTGAATGCAACAGAAGGCATTTAGGGGATTTTCTCATTGTGCTAACCATGGTACACATAGAAGATAGGACCAGACAAACATGGCTATACAGTCCTGGAACTGCTGAACTTGACAGGACATCACTGTTCCTACAACCAACAGGTAACCTCCAGCCTCACCTCATGCAGAAATCATTTGCTAAGATTGTTCCTTCATGTCAGTTTGGGGTAACTTATCATTGATATTTCAAAAGGAAAATAAAATTCTTGTATCATTCAAGAAATTAGCTCTTTCTTTTTCTTGTTAAAAATAATTGTTTTCCCAATGAAGTTTTTATAAACTTAGATTTTCATGGGTGTACTTGAGTGCTGTTATATTATAGAGGACTGTTTTAATGTATTGTTATTTTCAAAGACCTAGGAAATCATTGTAAATAATACACCCTCATGTTACTTAAAGGGTTGCATGTATTTATCCAATATGTCCTAATTTTTGAAAGACGAAGAGGTATTATTTTTAATATCCCACAAAAATGTCCACTGAATGGGGGCATGAATTAGGATTTGTAACAGGTAGCAAAAAGGACCACACTGCCCCTTTCCTTTCTTTAGAGTAGTGTGTGGCAGTAGGCTATTGTTGGAGTTTTGTCTTTTACTGTCTATTATAATGCTAAATGAAGGCCCCAAGATGTGGAATCTACACAAAGTCTCTGTGACCTTGACCCCAAGTTGATTCTGGTTGGTAAACAAAGATGCCAGCCAACCCACAATAGCTGGGCAGACAAGACATAGGTGGGGTTTAGGTTTTGAGGGCT
Source organism: Mus pahari (assembly GCF_900095145.1). Lineage (NCBI taxonomy): Eukaryota > Metazoa > Chordata > Mammalia > Rodentia > Muridae > Mus > Mus pahari. The sequence continues at coordinate 1,176,763 of NC_034598.1, read as the reverse complement.
TGTGTGGTTATTGACAGGAAAGTAGATAGTAGCATAGAGGGAGATACCTGTCCAGCTATTATGCTGTTTAAGGCTTATGTAAAAACAAAGGGTGTGTGTATTCTTTCATCTGGGAACTAAATGATAAAGGCAGGTTAGAAACCCCAGGCTTGGTTTAAAACAAATTACATAGTTTGATTCTTTCCTCTAACTTAAACATTTGCTTTCTATCATGGATTTCAAGGTCATCTGTCATACACTCATTACTCCTTATCACATTAATGTTCTTGTCAGATTCTATTTAAGGAAACAATAACAAAGTACCACAAAAATACAAGATACTAGAGATGGCTAGCCTTGGTTAAAATCTATATGGAATTTGAAATCACATACAAAACAAAAGTATGTAGGCATGTATGTATGTGTATGTATGTATATGCATGTGCTTGTATGTGTGTATCTATGTGTGTATATATGTATGTGTATATATTGAGTGCATATTTGTTTGTATTTGTGTGTGTGTGTGTGTGTGTGTGTGTGTGTGTGTGTGTTTTCAAGGGCATTTCCAGAGAGGATTAACTACGAAGGAAATGTGTGCCCTCAAAGTGAGAGGCACCTTCCACCAACTGGCCCAAATGCAAAAGGGTCTGAGGAAAATACAGGTATTCATGTCTGCCTTCTTGTCTCCCAGAGAGTGTGTCGATCACAGTGTCTGCTGTCCTCTGCTGACATCAGACTTCAGTTTCTTTGGCCTTCCAACATGATTTGAAGACTATTGACTCTCCAGGGATCTCCAAGCCTGCAGCACCAGATGGGGATTGATGAGGTATCCAGCTGCAGCGACCAAGTAGCTGCCAGGTACTGAGCCTCTCCAACACACAGATGTCAATAAAATAAATCCTCACTCTGTGTGTGTGTGTGTGTGTGTGTGTGTGTGTGTATGTGTGTGTGTGTGTGTGTGTGTGATACATTCTCTCAGTTTTCTTCTTCTAGGAACCACTGCCTACGAAATAATACTGAGTCAGAAGAAAATATGATTACTCTTGGGCCTCATGGTATTTGAGCTCTTCATCCATATATTGGACATACATTTTTCTTAGCCATTGTGCTCTGAACAATACAGAATAACACCTATGTAGATCGCATTTACACTAAATACTAAGTACTAAGTACTTATACTAAATACTAAGTACTAATACACACATATAGAGAGAGATAGATAGATAGATATAGATAGATATAGATATAGATGTACTAAGAATCCAGAGATGATCTGTCTCTTTGCACATAGGAGTATGCTGAGTCTACACTACTTCACATGAACTTGAGCACCTACTGGTTTGTAACCTGGTTAAGGTTATGGAATCATCCCAAGGGTGTTGAGGGCAACTATGCTCACTCCCAACTGAGGTTCCCAAGACTTATCACAGGATAAACATGAATTCTCATAACACAAATATGATATTCTTTGGGGAACTTGTTTACAGTATTGTATTTTTATTTGACAAAATTCATAAGACACTATTATATTGAAATAAAGTATTTAATATCCCTTTCAGTGTTAGCTATAATTTAATTACATTATGTTATTTGTTTATGATCAGAGAACAAGCTTTGTTCTAGAGGAATGCCATCCAATTTCTAAGAATATATAGTAGGAAAACAGAATCATAATCTCCTGTTGTGGATAGCCCTGGGGTTGCTTGTACTTTGATGCTAATTTCCCTCTCCTGGTAGGGGTTGTGAACAAGGAATGAGTCATGTACTCAGGTGACTTCTTGTGAACCATCCCTGTAATATTCAAAATGAATTCAAGACCACCCAGTACCTTCCCCCTTCTAAAAGGACTTTCCAAACTGTACTAGCAGGCCAAGTGCAGAGCCAGATAAGGAAGCTGGCTGACTAAACAAATGTAAAAACATAGATTTAGTGGTCAAAATGAATGAGCCTATAAGCTGCCAAAACAATATTAGCTGTTCTCAGAGAAATAACCATAACAAGATTAGCAATTCTCCTGCCCCCCCCACGCCCCACACTGAGTTCTGACAAAGACCAAAAACCACCATGACCTTGTTGCAAGAATTCCCCTGATGTTAATAGCTGTGACGTTAATAGCTGATCCATAAGTCCAAAATGTACTATTACTTTGCTGACCAAATCACAATAACCTACCATGGGGGCAAACAAAGTGAGTCACTAAGCCAAAGGGTTACTTAGTCACTATATGAACCAACCAATGCCTGAAGGGGTTACTTGCTACACCAGTGAGAACCCTGTTGTTCAAATCTGCCCCTTACAAAGGTATAAAAAGTGTGTTCTTTCTTTGTTCTGGGTCTCTCCTCTAGCCTGCGTGCTGAGAGGGGAGTCCCCAACATGTTGGATCAACAAAAATCCTCATGCAGTTTGCAGCGATGGCACTGATCTCTGTGGTCTTTGTGAGTGAGGGTCTTTTGACGAACTCCAACATCCCCTAATGAACAAAGGAACCAATCACTTGGCAAGTAGGTGGGACTTCATAATTGGATAGGGGAAGACAGGAAGCAGGAGAGGGGGAAGATCGTTTTGGACATGGATAGTATGAGGACAAGATGTAATTACGGTGTCTCCCAGTTTCAATGGCAGATCTGTCAGGATTTGCCACCAGAGGATTTAGATTTAATAAGGCTTACAAACTTAGGATTTTAGTTGTTGCACCCAGTGACTGAGCTACTGTTGTTTCTGAACTAATTTTGTGTTGTATTTTCCTTCACATGGCGTGGCTTGTCTGGGTTCAAGAAAGGTACAGTGACAAAGTGCGTTTATTAGTTGGGGATCTCTAGAGTCACAGAATTTATAGATAGTCTCTATATAGTAAAGGAATTTGTTGATGACTTACAGTCTGCAGTGTAACTCCTAACAATGGTCAGCTGCAGCTGTGAATGGAAGTCCAAGGATCTAGCAGTTGCTCAGTCCCACAGAGCAAACAGGCAAAGGAGAGAGGGAGAGTCTTCCTTCTTCCAATGTCTTTATGCAGGTCTCCAGCAGAAGGTGTAGCCCAGATTAAAGGTGTGTGCCACCACACCCTTTATACCAGTTGACCTTGAACTCGGAGATCTCCATTTCTTTTTTTTTTTTTTTTTTTTTTAAGAAATATCTGTTTTACTAATAGAGCCCTTCACAGGATACAAGAAAGAAAACTTCAACTCCAGGCTAACTATACCCAGGAAAACATAAGAACTTAATCATTGAACAGCAAAACCAAAAGAATAGAATCACATACACACAATAACACCTCAAACAACAAAACACCAAGGAGTCATAATCGTTGGGCATTAATATCCCCGAACAGCAATGGACTCAAGACATCAATAAAAAAAGAGTGGATATGCAAATAGAATCCATGATTTTGCTACATATAAGAAACACAGCTCAGCAACAAAACTAAACATGGCCTCAGAGTAAAGGAATGGGAAAAGGTTTCCCAAGCAAACAGATCCAGGAAACGAGCTGGCCTAGCCATTATAATATCCAACAAAACAGACTTTCAACCAGAAGTTATCAAAATGGTAGATGGAGCAAGCTCCAAAACACCCAAACAAACTATATATATATATATATATATATATATATATATATATATATATATATATATATGCATGCATATATACACATACTTCATGAGTGGAAGGAACAATGTTCCAAACTTCCACTCACACAAACTTTATACATATACACACTTACACATAGTTGTTGGATGAAAGGAACAATTTTTCAGCTATCCACACTTTGTTCCTTCTTCCTTTTTTTTATTAGATATTTTCTTTATTCACATTTAAAATGCTATCCCAAAAGTTCCCTATACCCTCCCCCCACCCTGCTCCCCTACCCACCCATTCCCACTTCTTGGCCCTGGCATTCCTCTGTGCTGGGGCATATAAAGTTTGCAAGACCAAGGGGCCTCTCTTCCCAATGATGGCCAAATAGGCCATCTTCTGCTACATATACAGCTGGAGACAAGAGCTCAGGGGGTACTTGTTAGTTCATATTATTGTTCCACCTATAGGGTTGCAGCCCCCTTCAGCTCCTTGGGAACTTTCTCTAGCTCCTCCACTGGGGGCCCTGTGTTCCATCCAATAGCCAACTGTGAGCATCCACTTCTGTATTTGCCAGGCACTGGCATAGCCTCACAAGAGGCCACTATATCAGGGTCCCTTCAGCAGAATCTTGCTGGTATGTGCAATAGTATCTGGTTTTGGTGGCTGATGATGGGGTGGATCCCTGGGCAGGGTAGTCTCTGGATAGTCCATCCTTTTATCTTAGCTCTAAATTTTGTCTTTGTATCTATATCCTTTCATGGTTATTTTGTTCCCTATTCTAAGTATCCATTTCTTAATCTTTTGGAATTCATATCCACTATGCCTCAAGCTCTCCATTCCAAGATCCAGGTCAGAAACTTCTATTTGCCAACCTCCAGATTAGGATCACTGGTGAGCCTTCCAATTCTGGATTGTCATTCATTCAAGATATAGTCAAGTTGACAACCAGGAATATCCACTACACGTAGGTTTGCCAGATGTGCACCACAAAGGCTGTGGGGATTTTGAAGCATGGCCCTGGTATGGTAGCTATCCACCAATGGGAACTTAGCATGCTTGGTGAAGAGATTTTTGAGCTCTGAGTCTCCATGAGATGATAACAGGTCAACCATTGTCCACCAGTGCATGGCTGGCCAGGCCACTGGGGCAGAGAGTTGCTGGCACAAGCACGGGAATATGACAGTTGCCTTTTTAATTTTTCCAATCAACAATCTCCCCCTACAGCCAGTCTTTGGGGCCATACAGTAATACTTAAGATACTAATACACTTTCTCTTTTTGATTTTTTATTTGACAATTATTAATGTTTGTCTGTTGTATAGGGAACACACATATACAGAAACAACAGGACCATCAGCATCAAAGGACAACTTGCAGGAGTTGGGTCTCTTCTTCAACCATGTGGGTCCCAGGGATGGGACTAAGGTCACCGGGCTTGGCATCAAGTGCCTTTATCCACTGAGCCATCATGTTGACCCTCAAAAACATATTTGATGTCACAAAATGCATTAAGGATGAAAAAGAAAATTTAACATGAAGAGGCAACAGTAAAAGGTAGACTGTGTTTTTGTTATAAACAGATCCATTGTACACACTGATATATTTCTATACTTATAGTTCATTCACATGTATGCACCATGCATTTTGTTCATGTATGTGCATGTGCGCTTCCTTCATATGTGGACACCATACAATTTGTTCACTAGTACTACACACTTTATTCACATGTGTTTCATGTACTTTGTTCATGTGTGTGAACTGTGCATTTCATTCACATGTATATCATACACTTTATTCATATGTATACCATCTACATCATTTGCACATGTGCCCTTCACATCATTCACTTGTGTGCCAGGCATTTGTACCATACACTTCATCTACATGTGTTCTGTATACATTATTCAAATGTGTACTGTTTACATCATCTGCATGTGTAACACACACCTCATTTATTCACCATGCACTTTTGTCACATGTGTACAGCATACATTTTGTTCATGTGAGTGTACCATGCACTTCATTCATTGGTACACATGGTTTGATTATGTTGATCCATATCAACCTGTATTACTCCCTCCCTACTTTTTCTTTCCTTTCCCCAATAGCACACTTTCTACTTTATGCAATGAATATATAAGTAGTAGTGGAAAATTAGAAGCAGTAATATTCTGAGACATGACATTAACTCACTGTGTAGCCCTAGATGGCCTGGAACTTGATTTGTATACAAAGATGTCTTCAAACTCAGAAAGATCTGTCTGCCTCTGCCTCTGCCTCTGCCTCTGCCTCTGCCTCTGCCTCTGCCTCTGCCTCTGCCTCTGCCTCTGCCTCCCTCTGCCCCTTCCTCTCCCTCTCTGCCTCTGCCTCCCTCTGCCTCTTCCTCTCCCTCTGCCCCTTCCTCTCCCTCTCTGCCTCTGCCTCTTCCTCTCCCTCTGCCTCTGTCTCTGTCTCTGCCTTTGCCTCCACAGAGCTAGAACTAAAAGCATATATCAACACATCTCACCCCCTTCCATTTATAGTTTTACCATAAAGTGTGCATATGACATTGGGATATGTGTCTAAGTCTGAATGAAGATGGCAGTCTTTGGTGGAGCTTATCACTCTTGTTGACAGCTTGCTCGTGTAGTTTTTGTACCATTTTAGAGAAAAAAGTGTTAAATGTCCACTGTGTGCTCCTCATAGCAACATGGCCATGGTTACCATAATACTGACACTTGTCTCAGTGGGCCTCTCATGCCACTGTGGTGATGGCAGAAGGGCAACACAGAGTTCTTTGATGCCATCTGCACCTCACTGCATAATAGCTAACCTAGAAGAGACCTTTCCTGCCAACATCACTGCCCCCTGCAGTGATTTGCACCCACTGACACCAGAACAGCTAATTCACCTTCACGACCTGCCAGCCTCCACTCAGGTCAGTTTAACTCTGCCTCCTCTGTGACACAAATCTGCCTTTCAAATGGTGATGATCTGGGAAGCATCCCTCCTGGGCCTCAGCTGTGATTATATAATCTGTCACAGACCCCAAGGAGTTATAAATACAAGTGGACACTGAGATCCCACCAGGGACACTGCTTAGAAGCCCTTGTGTCAAATGACTTACTTGTTTCCCCTAAGAAGCAATTCTCTGTTTTCCTTTACCTACAAAAGCCTCTGATGAGCTGAGCAGTTACCAGTGGAGGATGAGAAGCACTTAACCATTAGCCAAGCAATTTTCCAAGTTACCTCTGATGTCAAGCACTAAAACAAAGCACACACTTTGGAGTGAATGGTAATTGGACTACTAAGTGATTTGAATGGTGATAATTGGTGTGTCATTGCCCAATATAAGCAATAGAGAATACATAAGTAGGAATAATTCTGTCCCAGTCTACATGAATTTCCCATACATTAAGCCATGAAGCTACAATTACCCACAGTACAGGAGCCCCTGGCACCCCAATTACATATGTTCTCCTCTGCACAGTTCCAATTCCTGCTCTCTGATCACAGTTACCTTTCTTGCAATTTTTAAATGTAAGTTCATTCTGCCAGCACTTCTATATATGAAATATAGCAATCTTGGCCTCAAGCCAGTCACCATCTTATGCTGGCCTGAAAACAATCACACTGAAAACCAATTCTCACCTCGTCTCCCACAGGAATGACTGACACAAAGCATATTCATCCCCACCCACCCGTACACTCACCCCAAGACTGACACACCCCATGCAGGCATTAATACACAGAGAGAAACGGAACACTGACAGAACAGTTCCTCCCACAGCAAGACATTTATTCTTGACAGGTATGCTACAAATTGCATTGTAATTTTGTATGTTGAAAAAGTATCTCATGTAACTTAGGCTGGCCACATCAAATTTTCTAGGAAACTAAAGCTAACACTGATCTTTCTGCCTCCACTTCCTAAATGCTGGGATTATAGGTGCATCCACCATGCCTGGCACCATACGCTTCATAATGAAACAGGTAGAGATAGCTGTACCTGTCTCCATTCAATAGGACAAACAGGTATTCCCCTGAGTCACTTCCAGGGGCCACTGTTACCGTGAAATATTAATAACTAAAGGTTTTCCTCACAGATAAGTTGCCTGTGATCAAATTTCCCAGAGAACACAGTGTGGAAACACAAACACTTCTAAGTTCCTCTGTATGACTCATCTGAGCACAAAGGCAGCACCTGTGAGTTAGCATTGCTCGTGTTTCCACCTGTGTTATTTCTGCATTTTACTCTTCATACATCTGAAATGCTTCCAGGATGGAGGGTACAGGGGGGAAAGGTTCCTGGTCAGTGCACCTTATCTAGGAGAACTGGGTAAAGCAACAAACTGGACGAGACAGACTCCTGGCTACTTGTAGAACTTGAAATATCAGTATCTCAAGAAAACAAACCATCCTGCATGAGACCATGCTAAGTCTGGTCAAAGTCCCACATTTTAGTCAAGCAATTTTTACATCTGTTTGCTTTTAGAAACTGCTTCCTATAATCAGAAACTCCCTGTCAAGAAACAGTTTGTTTCCAAAAAGACTTATCCTAAGATATATGACAAAGAATGTGAACCTCAGCAACAGATAGAGAAAATATACATATTCTGTCCAAAAAGAAAAAGGCTAGCTTCTGAAGGTAGGTGGACTTGTGCTGAGATGAAATGTAATGTTCCTTGTTTTTGTTTTGTTTTGTTTTTAAAGATTTATTATTATATCTAAGTACACTGTAGCTCTCTTCAGACACACCAGAAGAGGGCATCAGATCTCATTTTTGGATGCTTGTGAGCCACCATGTGGTTGCTGGGATTTGAACTCATGACCTTTGGAAGAGCAGTCAGTGATCTTAACCGCTGAGGCATCTCTCCAGCCCCATGTTCCTTGTTTTATAGGCAAAAAGAGTCAAAGAGTTTGGAACAAAGGAGGAATCATGTCTTGCCCTCTCTAAATCTGAGTCCTTGAGGGGCAGGGGAAATTTAAGAGGGCAAATCGAAGTCCACTCATACACCTGAAGAGTTTAATCCATGAGCAGTAGAGTGAAAGACAAACCATTCAAGGTGCCCATGAACAGAACAAGAGAAAGCCACTCATCTTGAAGTAAAAGAGACAGGGCATGAACCACAATCTGCTCGTCTTTATCACTGCTTCATGATGGACTTGATTTTTAAAGTTTGTCATGTCTTAATTTTATATACCTTAATAATTTCTACTTTTTCAGTGCCTGAATTTTATATTTTTTTTTTATAATTCCACCTTTTATTCATGAAAGCTGCACGTGAAAATATGAATTATCAGCTTAAAACACTTTTCTTACTTAAGAAGAGAGTCTGGAGTAGCAGATGTTAACTTAATCCCAAGCCATCAGTTAAGGCTCCTCAGATGTCCTTAATTCGGTAAACTTGCACATAGATGGTCAATGATAAAGAAGTATCACCAGGGTAACACACTGACCACTGTACCAAATGAGGTGGTCCCCCCACAGGGCTGTCCACTGGAAACATGCTGGATGCTGGGTTGAGTTAGTCTATGCAGATTAAGTCCCCAGCGCAACAATGAAGCTTTAAGCAGCAACACATTCTATTTAATTCAGTCAGTTCTTTTCTCCAAATAGCGTTAGGAAAACAAGGTTCAATACTCCCACAATCCCTGAATGGGAAGGTAAGACAGGAGGGCTAGAAACACAAGATCTCCTTAGCCACATAGTAAGCTTGAGGTTAGCCTGGGTTACAGAAGATCCTGTCTCAGAAACAAAAATTATAAAAGAGGAGCTGGAGCCGTGGTTCAGTGGTAAAGAGCACTGACTGCTCTTCCAGGGACTAGGAGTCAATTATAAAACCCCGACAGTGGCTAACAACCATCAGTAACTCCAGGTCCAGAAGCTCTGATGCCCTTTTCTGACCTCTAACCTCAGGAATGCAGATGGTGCAGAGATAGCAGAGACATCCAAGAAAACACCCATATAGAGAGAATAAAATAATTTTTTTTACAAAGCACAGAATGCCCAGCTCATCTCTATATGACTTGGTTTCCTTAGTTTTAATGAATGCTCTAAATTTGACTGATTCTGCTGGCACTATTGTATACTAACAAGTAATACTTTTAGTGGCCAAAAGCACTTGATGTTGTGTAATCAGAGGCGTTCATGTGACTGAGAAATAATCCAACGCCTTTTTTCCAAAAGGAGACTGAATCTCAATAAACTGGCAGCTTGTAGGCTCAGTCATTTTGACTGTTAAAACTATGTTTTTACATTTGTTTAGTCAGCCAGCTTCCTTATCTGACTCTGCACTTGGCCTACCAGTACAGTTTGGAAAGTCCTTTTCAAAGGGGGGAGGTACTGGGTGGTCTTGAATTAATTTTGAATATTACAGGGATGGTTCACAAGAAGTCACATGAGACTGAGAAATAATCCAACGCTTTTTTTTTCCAAAAGAAAATGGAATCTCAATAAACTGGCCAATGGGGACATGCTATTGTCCCATGGAAAGAGATCTCTGAACTCAGATCTTCTCTAGTCTGGTATACAGAAGCATCACATGTGGAATTTCATGTAAAGACACTGTTAGATTTTAATCTGGATATTCGTGGGGTGTCCTCACTTTTCATCTACTGTTTGCCCATTTCTGTTCCATTCCTATGATCTTACATTAGACACCATATCCCATAAAGTGATTCTTCTAATATCTTACTGAGCTTTAGTTAAACTAGCCACATAGTCAATTTAAAAGTTCAAAATGAACATGATAAAAAAATTTCCAATAATAAACATGTTTCCCAAAGGAGTCAGAAGGTCAAAGAACAGCTCTTTTTTCCTCTGTTCAGACTTTTGCAGAAAGGTAAAACCGGGAGATTCCATTTTTAGATCTATTCTGATGTCTTTTCTAAAAATACAATATTAAAGGCACCACACTGAGTTCATGTAAAGAATGAAAGGAAAATTCAGGAGACTCACACTAAAGAAGCAGCCCTGAGGCTGAGATCATCATAGGCACTGCAACCCCCAGGGCTGCTGCCAAAGCGCCCACAGTATGCTCTGAAGAAGCCAGGGATAACGGGGCTGGTGAGCTAATGGTTTTACTTATTGGCTCTTATTCAAGGGTCAGGTACTTAGGTTCAAACTTACAGACTTCAGATAATTTATTTTCAAAGTTTAGTCCTAAGTACAGACCAGCTGTTTCTTGTGATCTAATTTTTTTCCCCTGCTTGAAAGCCCTTCCCACTCATTCTCCTGCAGAACCTGATGTCTGGTTTCTTTGCTCCCTACAACTTCACTGCTGGTGCTTATTACAGCACAGGCCACAGATCTTTTAACAAGCCAATGAAAGTAACTGATCAACCCTTCCCCCTCACCAACCCTTCCCCCTCACCGCAAAGTGTGTGTCTGTTTCCCAACCCCCATCAGTCCCACTCACAGTCAAATGAAGGTTATTGTCCTTTAGATCTTTAGGAAAACTATGAGTTTCAAATGGACTTGATAACTTTGAAACTTAATTGAAATGGGTTAAGAACCAATTATGCAGTTTACACATATTAAATTACTATAGGATATCTTATTTGATATTTAGCAGAGTCTGTAAGAATTAAGACACATGGCTGAATAATAAATAAGAAGTAATAAAATTGGAAAGTTAAAATTTGTAAACTTCAGTTTATCTTGTCTTTCTTTAACTAATAATAGGCATAATAATAATAATAGGCACTGACTATGTTTCAAAGAATTTGGTCTATCCTAGAAATAATATTTATAATATGCTAAAACTCTAACATAATGGATAATTGTTCCAATAAAATAGTAAGGTCTTAGGAGGAGAATACTAAAAAAGGGAACAACGTGTATTAGGAATCTGTGATGTATAAGACCCTGTACCATGAAAATATTCTATCAAGAACAATTTGCAATATAGCTACTCAGATGATAAAGCTACAGAAGTGAATAAAGATGGAAATATAATATAAAGATTCTAATATGAACATTGCATCATGTCAATTTAAAAGCTAACTCTCACATCCACATGGAAGGCAAACAGGAGGATTTGGGGTGAGAAGATGAGCTTGAGATGCTGAGCACTTGAACTGTATCTTGGTAAGGCTGACCACAAAAGAATGTGCCTAAGAAACTGAATATACTTACTAATTAGCCAAGAGATGCTAACAGTAAATGACAATCAGGAGTGACTCCTAGTATTCTGACTTGAAAGGTATCTGAAATGGAATACCACAGAGAGGAAGCTCAGATGTAGAGAATAGATGATGTAGTATCCAGTTAAGATTCTTGAGCAAGTAGAACATAGAGCAAGACTACCAGACCTCTGAGCACATGATCATATGGGTAAAAACAAGTAAGAGGCACCATGCTAAAATGCTCTAAAGGGTTCTATGCACAAATACAAAATGCCATTGACATTCAGGCACCAAGCTGAACAGCTCTTGACAAAGGAAGGAATGATTTCACGTAGCTGTGAGGAAGCAAATGTGGGAACTCTGAGCTGTTTGGTGTCCTGTGTCCTATCTACTACTTATACATGGCTTGTCTAGATTGGAATGTTTATGGTCAAACCTAGTGATCAAAAGTAACAGGAAGTAGAATTGCCGGACTAAGAGAGACAGCTGCTCCTCGAACGTTCTGTTCAAAAACAATGGTAGCAATACTATTCTGTGTAAGCCAACCCAAACTAATCTTCAGTTCAGTGAACACTGGAGAAAATGCTGCTTCTACCAAAGTTAGCTATTTTTAGAATGTTGCAGACTTGAGAGAGCACACACACACACTTGAGAGGAGAGAGGGGGAGATAGAGGGAGAGAGAGAGGGAGAAAGAATAAAATTGTCTATTGATGAGGAGTGGTTTTTGTGTGTGTATGAGTGTGTTTTCCTTAAGTATATATATATATATATATATATATATATATATATATATATATATATATATATACACACACACACACACATATATATATATATATATATATACACACACACACACACATATATATATATATATATATACATATCCACCTGGATACATAAAAATAAGGATTTTATGAAGTGTCATTGTTTCTTCTCTTGCTTTCTGGACATTTCACATCATCCTTTGAAGAAATCTAAGACAGATATCATGCTGCAGCTCAATACCCCCCCCCCCCCCCGTGGTGGATAGTCTTCATGCTATAGTTCAGGAAACACACACACACACACACACACACACACAGAGTTTAGTTCCCACTTAGTCCGTAAGTATAACAAATGGAAGACTGAATTCAGAAGCAGAAACTGAGTATCTAATATGAACCTAGCATTAGATAAAATGTGTAAAAGTTATGTGACCTCATGACAACCTGAGACACAGCCTCAGCTATAAGCTGCTCAGAGCCCCAAAATCCCTGGACCACAGGAACCATGGGTATCCTTCTTGCAGAAACATGGTATGGTAAAAGCAAGAAAAGTACTATTTATCCCAATTAATTTTATTACAGCAAGACAAGAAAAACAGAAGGAAAAACAGAATTGCATTTTTATGTCAAAAAGTTTTAGCCAGAGCGAAAATTCTAGGTAAGCTTTCTTTGGCTAAGAGATTATGAAATATGAGAGGAGCCAAGAGTCAAACAGCTTATGTATTGTTTCTCTTGGATGGAGAGTTAAAGGGTATTTCTGAGCATGAAGCTACAAAATTAAGAACATGCTATAAAAGTATAACATTAGCACTTCACCATGGGAGTCAACTGGTTAAAAGAGTATGTACTTGTCTGTAGTTGCATTCACTGTAAAAGTCAGCGCTGAATTTTAGCAAAGCATCCCATAGCTGCTCAGACCACACCCTAGAAGTAGGATTGCAAAAGGCCTGCTGTGGAATCCCACTTGAAAGAGACAACTACCGACACATCTCCCAGTCACAGGGCGCACTATGAAAACTGCAAGGGGAGAGCAGAGACTGTTCTGTGATTTCATTTCTCACATTGCTTGACTATTTCTGCCCTTCTTGAGAAGACACAACTATGTCTAAAATTCCTTAATAAAATAGACAAGATAAAATAAAGAACTTTTTCTAACACATAAACTCCTATGGCTGTTTGGAATATACCTTCTGGTCCACAGAAAACAAACAGATTTTTTTGTTTGTTTGTTTGTTTGTTTTTTAGTTATTTGTTGAATTGTGTTTTAGCTTAAATGTGCTTCCCATTGTCCTGCATTCATTATTTTAGCAGAAAGAGGTTGTCCAGATGCTGTTAAACATGGGAATCAACAAGTTATTAGATTAGAGCTTTGGAACCTGATTCAGAATATGACGATCTAGTCAAGTTGACAAGCACAGGACATTTCTGTTGCTGTTTTCATTACAAAAAAAAAAAGAAAGAAAGAAAGAAGCAGGAAACAGGAAATGATTTTTATATATTAAAAATATTTACTAAAGGATTTTAAATACTACACAGAGAGACAGGAAGTGTTTGGTGCCATGAGCATTCTTTTCTAAATGGTTATTCTGAGTTTCTTCTTAATAGTTTCTTGCATTCAATTTTTAGTTGTTTTTTATTTAGGAAATGAATATTATAGTAAATGTCTTTTTCTGTGGTGAGTGGTTCAATATGAATAAGAATGATTTAGTGCAAATTCTCAGAAAATATACAAAATGTGTGTGACTCTATGCTAGCATTGGATAGTTCCTTTCTATTTTAGGATAAATAGAACCCTCCACTGGTTCCTAACAGTAGACATCTGTCCTATATTATCAGGTGGATGTTATTTGATGCCTGAAATTATATAACTTGTTCAGATACTTTAATCTTGAACCAGGGAATCTTTGTTTCCCAAAGAATAATACATTCCAAATGGATTCAGAATTATGAAATTGAACATACTTTTGTACTTGCAAACAGTTCACTTTTGAAATGTTATAGACATGAATACACACACATAATATGTATAAGTATATGTATATATACATATACAGACATGTATATGTACACATGCATATATCATATATATTCATATATGCATATATGTATGTATGTGTGTGTGTGAGTGTGAGTGTGTATACAGAGAGAAAGACTAGTTGTTGTCTATTGAGAGCCTTGCTGTGTTGATCATAGATGCAAAAGTTTTATAAAGTGATCTCACAATTGCCTATTAAAGAAAGAAAATTTCAGAGCTTAAAATTACACATATTAACTAAAATTAGTTTGGAAATTTTATTCCAATTTTCACCTGACTAAAAAAAAAAAAAAAAAAAAAAACAC